>NC_057813.1:164852816-164961433 GCF_018294505.1 Triticum aestivum
AAGCGAGCACTGGGCTGCAGCTAAGCCCCCGAGTGGGAGGTTTGCTCTCCACTCGGTAGGATTTTCAAAAACTTAGGCGAGCACTGGGCTGCAGCTAAGCCCCCGAGTGGGAGGTTTTCTCTCCGCTCGGTAGGATTTTCAAAAACTTAGGTGAGCACTGGGCTGCAGCTAAGCCCCCGAGTGGGAGGTTTGCTCTCCACTCGGTAGGATTTTCAAAAACTTAGGCAAGCACTGGGCTGCAGCTAAACCCCCGAGTGGGAGGTTTGCTCTCCGCTCTGTAGGATTTTCGTGGCGTAGCTCTGGAGGAGAAGTTAGTAGTCGACCTGCGCTTCGTCCTCCTTGCGGAGCGCACGTTGTATTTGTGGCGTAGCTCAGAAGGAGAAGGTAGCAGTCGACCTGCGCTTCGTCCTCCTTGTGGAGTGCACGTTGTATTTGTGGCGTAGCTCGGAAGGAGAATGTAGCAGTCGACCTGCGCTTCGTCCTCCTTGCGGAGCGCATGTTGTATTTGTACTCACCACTCGGCAGGATTTTGTTTAAACTTAGGCGAGTACTTTGACTGCAGCTAAGCCTCTGAGTGGAAAGCTGGCTTACCACTCGGTAGGATTTTATTGAAACTTAGGCGAAACGGATTCGCAGCTAAGCCTCCGAGTGGAAGGCCGGCTTACCACTCGGTAGGATTTTGTTGAAACTTAGGTGAAACGGATTCACAGCTAAGCCTCCGAGTGGAAGGCTGGCTCACTACTCGGTCGGGATTTTTTTACAAACTTAGGCGAAACAGATTCGCAGCTAAGCCACCCACAGGGGGACTGATTTATGTGAACAAAAGTAATAACAATCATTGGGAAAATTATGAAATTCTTGTCTTTGATAAATAAACTACAGAAGTACTTTTATTACAACTCATCTAAGTGAATACTTAAGTATAAAAGGGGCGGAGCAGATCCGCATTCCAAGCTTGTGGCTCGTCAATCTGGCGATCGACGTTGTAAAGACGGTATGCTCCGTTGTGGAGAACTTTGGTAGTAACGAAGGGGCCTTCCCAAGTAGGGGCAAGTTTGTGTGGATTCTGTTGGTCCACTCGGAGTACCAAGTCTCCCTCTTGGAAGGCTCGGATCTTCACATTTCTGGCGTAGAATCGACGCAAGTCTTGTTGATAGATGGTCGATCGGATCATGGCCATCTCTCTTTCTTCTTCTAGAAGGTCGACTGCATCCTGCCGGGCTTGTTCTGCTTCGGCTTCAGAGTAGAGCTTGACTCGCGGCGCACTGTGAAGCAGGTCACTTGGCAGAACCGCTTCAGCTCCGTAGACCAGAAAGAACGGAGTCCTCCCGGTCGACCGATTTGGAGTAGTCCTCAATCCCCAAAGAACGGATGGGAGTTCGTCGACCCACACACCTGCTGCGTGCTTGAGGTCGCGCATCAACCGGGGTTTCAGTCCTTTGAGAATTAGGCCGTTTGCTCTTTCTGCTTGTCCATTCGACTGGGGGTGGGCGACTGAAGCGTAGTCGACTCGTGTGCCTTTGGAAGTGTAGAAAGCTTTGAATTGATCGGAGTCGAAGTTTGACCCATTATCAGTGATGATGCTATGTGGAACTCCATATCTGAATATTAATTCTCTGATGAAGCTGATGGCAGTGCCAGCATCAAGATTTTTAATGGGCTTGGCCTCGATCCACTTGGTGAACTTGTCGACTGCCACCAGTACATGGGTGAAGCCGCTCCTGCCAGTTCTCAGTGGTCCAACCATATCTAAACCCCAAATAGCGAAAGGCCAGACTATCGGGATGGTCTTCAAGGCTGAGGAGGGTTTGTGTGACATGTTGGAGTAGAACTGACATCCTTCACACTTGTCGACTATCTCTTTCGCTATTTCATTTGCTCTGGGCCAGTAAAAACCCGCTCGGTATGCTTTAGCCACAATGGTCCGAGAGGACGCATGATGGCCACAGGTCCCCGAGTGGATACCGTTGAGAATCATTCGACCCTCTTCCAGTGTTATGCATTTCTGGCTGACTCCAGTCGTACTTTCTCTGTATAACTGTCCTCTCATGACAGTAAAGGCTTTGGATTGACGGACGACCTATCGAGCCTCTTCCTCATTCTCTAGGAGCTCTTTCCTTAGAGTATACGCGATATAGGGCACTGTCCAGTCGGGAGTGATAACCAGAACTTCCATGATTAAATCGAACACAGCTGGGACCTCGACTTCAGTCGGATCTGTGGCGCTTTTTGGCTGCGGGGCTTCTTCAGTGAAAGGGTCTTCTTGAACTGATGGCGTATGAACATGCTCCAAAAACACGCCACTCGGGATGGCTTCTCTTTTGGAACCTATCTTCGCCAAGTCATCGGATGCTTGATTTTTCAGTCGGGGGACGTGATGTAGCTCTAATCCCTCAAATTTCTTCTCCAACTTTCTGACTGCATTGTAGTAACCAGTCATGGCTGGGCTTCTGACGTCCCACTCCTTCATCACTTGGTTAACCACTAAGTCTGAGTCACCGTAGACCATGAGGCGACGGACGCCGAGTGAAATGGCCATATGCAACCCATACAAGAGTGCTTCGTATTCTGCTTCATTGTTGGAGGAATCAAAGTGAATCTGGAGTACATATCTGAGCTTATCTCCTCGGGGGGAAACCAACACTACCCCGGCACCGGAACCATTCAACATTTTAGAGCCATCGAAGAACATAGTCCAGTGTTCCGAGTGAACTTGAGTCGGTAACTGCTGTTCAGTCCACTCGGCGAGGAAATCTGCTATTGCTTGGGACTTGATAGCTTTCTTTGCCTCAAATCTGATATCTAGGGGAAGAAGTTCAATCGCCCATTTTGCCACTCGGCCAGTTGCATTTCTGTTGTGCAGAATCTCTGATAAGGGGGCGTCGCTGACGACTGTGATGGTATGATCAGAGAAGTAGTGAGCAACTTTCTTCGTGGTCATATAGATCCCATATACAAGCTTCTGATAATGAGGGTATCTTTGCTTTGATGGGGTTAGGACTTCAGAAATGTAATATACTGGGCGCTGACCTTTGAAGGCGTTCCCTTCTTCTTCCCGCTCGACTGTAAGTACAGTACTGACAACTTGTCCTGTGCCTGCAATGTAAAGCAACAAAGGCTCTTTGCTGATCGGGGCAGCAAGCACCGGCTGGGTGGAAAGAAGGGTTTTTAACTCTGCAAATGCTGTCTCGGCTTCAGGAGTCCACTCGAACTTGTCTGACTTCTTCATCAGTCGGTAAAGAGGCAATGCCTTCTCACCGAGACGAGAGATGAATCGACTTAAAGCGGCCAAGCAACCAGTAAGCTTCTGAACATCGTGCACACGCACAGGTCGTTTAATTCGGAGTATAGTGCCCACTTTCTCTGGGTTTGCATCGATTCCTCGTTCAGAAACGAGAAAACTGAGTAACTTTCCACCAGGAACTCCGAATGTGCACTTGGATGGGTTAAGCTTGATATCATACCTCCTGAGGTTGGCAAATGTTTCAGCAAGGTCAGTCAGCAGGTCGGAGCCTTTCCGTGACTTGACCACCATGCCATCCATGTATGCTTCCACATTCCGACTGATTTGAGTGAGCAAACACTTCTGAATCATCCTCATGAACGTGGCTCCGACATTCTTGAGGCCGAATGGCATGGTGACATAACAGGAGCACCCGAATGGGGTGATGAATGTTGTTTTGATCTCATCGGGCCCAAACAGACGGATCAGATGGTACTCAGAATAAGCGTCTAAGAAAGATAGTCGCTCACATCCCGCAGTTGAGTCGACTATTTGGTCGATGCGGGGAAGAGGAAAATGATCTTTCGGGCATGCCCGATTGATATGTTTAAAATAAATGCACATGCAAGGCGAATTGTCCTTTTTGGGGACCATGACGACATTGGCGAGCCACTCGGAGTGGTAAATCTCTCGGATAAACTCTGCTGCTAAGAGCCGAGCCACTTCTTTGCCAATAGCCTTCCTTTTCTGGACGGTGGACCGTCGCAGATGTTCCTTGACAGGTTTTGCCTTTGAATCGACTCGCAAACGATGCTCAGCCAGTCCCCTGGGTACATCCGTCATGTCAGAAGGTTTCCATGCAAAGATGTCCCAGTTCTCATGGAGGAACTGGATGAGCGCTTCTTCCTATTTGGGGTCGAGTGTTGTGGAGATATGAATCGGAGCAGCATTGGGGTCGGTCCGGTGGATGTGAACTGGTTTTGTCTCACTGGACGACTGGAACGCTGATTCCGTAGCAGGCTTTTTGGCTCGCAACAAATCACTCGGGTCCGCATTCCTCTGGTGTTCCTGCCACTCTTCTGCCGCCATATGAGCATCGGCGATCTTAGAGCCTTTCTGGAAGCACTCTTCTGCCTTCTTGCGATTACCAGTGACAATGATCACGCCTTTAGGGCCAGGCATCTTTCATTTGAGGTACACGTAACATGGTCAGGCCATAAAACGTGCATAAGCTAGACTGCCCAAAATAGCATGATAGGCACTCTGGAAATCTACAACCTCAAATGTCAGCTTCTCTTTGCGGAAGTTCTTGGAATCACCAAAAACCACATCAAGAGCAATCTGGCCGAATGACGCGGCCTTCTTGCCAGGAATGACTCCATAGAAACTCATGTTGCTTGTGCTGAGTCTGGACATCGGAATGCCCATCCCTTTCAGCGTCTCAGCGTATAGTATATTCAAACTACTACCGCCATCCATCAACACTTTAGTCAGTTGAGTGCCCTCAATGACTGGGTCGACCACTAGAGCTGACCTCCCAGGGGTGGCTATGTGCGTCGGGTGATCAGACTGGTAGAATGTGATGGCGGTTTGAGAGCACTTCAAATAATTGGGTGTTGCTGGAGCAGCCATATTCACCTCTCGGTTTATAACTTTCAGTCGGTTTTTGCTCTCAATGTCAGCAAAAATCATCAGGGTAGAATTGACCTGCAGATAATCTTCCTCATTGTCCTCCTTGTCCTCGACTTTGTCCGGCTCTTTTTCCTTATCCTTGTGTTGCTTCCCTTGGAACTGTTGTATCAGGAGTCGACACTGCCGAGTGGTATGCTTCGGGTAAATGAAGTTACCTTCTTCATCTTTCTTCGTGTGGATGTGACACAGTAAATCCATCACGTCGTTTCCTTCTTTATCCTTTACTTCTTTGGGGTTCCAAGGCCCCTTGGGCTTTCCTTTGAACTTTCCTTGAGTCACGGCCAGGGCTTCTCTAGGAGCAGCTGGCTCGGCTTTCCGCTTTTGCTTCCGACTGGAGTTCCCTCCTCCGGTTTCCTGGGCGACTGACTTATGCTTGCCGCTCCGGAGCCGATCCTCTTCCTCACCATTGGCATATTTGGTGGCTATTTCCATCATTCGACTTAGAGACATATCTCCGGTTCGACCGAATTTCAGGCTTAGCTCTTTGTACTTTACGCCCTCCTTGAAGGCGCAGACTGCCTGGTGATTAGATACATTCTCTACTGTGTTATGCAATGTGATCCATCTCTGGATGTAATCTCTCAAAGTCTTATTCGACTTCTGCACACAAGATTGCAGCTCCATCAGTCCTCCTGGTCGCTTGCATGTTCCTTCGAACATTCTGACAAACACTCGGGAAAGGTCTTCCCACGTGTAAATGTTGCTGGGCGTCAACTGATTCAGCCATGCTCTGGCTGACCCTTCCAACATAAGAGGCAGATGTTTCATGGCCACCTCGTCATTTCCGCCGCCGATCTGAATAGCCACTCGGTAGTCTTCAAGCCAAGTACCGGGCTTAGACTCACCGTTGAACTTGTTGACTCCAGTCGCCAACCTGAAGTTGGGAGGAATCACTGCGGCTCGGATGGCTCTGCTGAAACACTCTGGTCCGGACACATGCACTCGGCTGCTGATGGGTACATCTCTATCGTTGCCCTCTCTGTGAGCTCTGTTCCGGTCGACCAGACCTTGAACGATGATGGATCTTGCATTAAAGCCTGGTTCTCTGGGGTCAACCGGGATCCTTCGTCCGCCACTATGCTGGCGTCTATCATCCTGCTGTCGAGGCACATAGGATCCACCCCTTGGGGGAGGAGTGGGCACTCGACGTTGATTGTTGCAATCGAATCGGTGATCATACTGCTCATAGTTCATGTACTGATCGTGCCGGTCACCACGCCCTTCACGCCTCGGGGGCGATCTGGGGCTATGAGCCGACTGGACCGTATTCGCTGCCACGGATCTGCTGTGAATCCTGTTCCGCGACTGCGATACAGCTGAATTCTGATCTCCTGCTGCCCGGAGCAAATCTCTGATCTGCATCAAGCCTCTGCCAGCCTCTGACTGGGAAGGCTGAATCGATTCTGCTATACGGGCTGCAGCTGCTAAATTCTGAATCGGAGTTCGATATACCTGAGTCGGAGGTGGAAAGAGCTGGCGTCGACTGGAGTCTGGAATCCGTTGCCGCGCGTGCTCGTCGAGTGCCCGCTGAAGGTTCTCCAGTCGAGTGCGCTCGGCCAGGTTGGCCAAGCGCGCGTCCTCTAAGGCGCGAGCCTCAGGGGTTTCTCCAACGATCGGAGTGTGAAGCGCATCCATGTTCCGGCGGTGAAGCTCTTCCCTCTGCTGCGAATTGAGGGGCTCGGAGAGGTATTCCTCATGGACGTGTGATGGATCGCCTCCGCCGGTTGGCCTCCCTCGGCACCGGGAAAGCCGGGGGGAACATGCGGTCCATTGACCATCAGGACCTCCGCCGCTGGATCACTGCTGTCGCACTCGGATGCAGTCTCTGCGGAGCCAGTCGACAGGTCGAATAGGCCGTAGAGAGATTCGTCGGGCTCGATTGCCGCGACCTGGGCGGTGGTCGACTGGCGAGCCACCGCGTGCCTCACCCACCGCTGGAGCCTCGACCGACCGGAGCTCTTGTGCCAGCGGGAAGCCGGGAGGGAGGATAACATGAAAACTGGCCGATACTGGGTCGACGGTTGCCGCAGAAGGACGACACGGACGCACGCACGAAAGTGCGTAGCCCCGCGGACTGGGAGCGCGTCGACGTCGAGCGGAACCTCCTGCAGCCAGGCAGAGTCATCGGCGACGAACGTGAGCGCGCCGAGACGGATCTCGCAGCCCTCAACCAAAACTCCGCCTGAAACCATGATGACGGGAATCGGAAAAATTGCAACTTCTCCAATAAGTCGCTAAGACACCTGCCCCATGGTGGGCGCCAACTGTCGTGGTTCTAAGTCTGACAGTAGTGTAGGGGGGTACTAAGGAGAGGCAAGATCCTAGCTATGGAGTAGTAGTGCACACAAGAGTTTTACGAGTTCAGGCCCTTCTCGGAGGAAGTAATAGCCCTACTTCTCGGTGCCCGGAGGCGGTCGACTGAATTATATGTGTGAGAGTTACAGGGGTGCCAACCCTTCTGCCAGTGGAGGGGGGTGGCTTATATAGAGGATGCCAAGACCCCAGCCAGCCCACGTAGCGGAGGGTTTAAAGTACATTAAGTCCTGGTGTTACTGGTAACGCCTTACATAAAGTGTCATCATGGCCATAAAGACTACTTAATTACAGACCATTTGGATACAGAGTAGATCTTGAACTCCTGGTGGTCGAGTGAGTCTTCATGGTCGAGTGTCTTTAAGTTCGTCGAGTGTCTTCCAGTCCGTCGAGTGGAGTCCCTCTAGGTCGACTGGAAGACGGCTTCTTCTAAAGATGTCCTCAGGGAGGGTACCTTGGACAGGTCCATGACCCTACCCCAGGTACATGACATCATCACTTTTAACAAGCTGTAAATGGGCTGTAGTAAATTCCATTAGAATTCAAAAATGGGTTGTACATTCTTACAAATCGCAAATGGGCTATAAGTTCTCTGCCACACACTTGTGGGCCTACTAAGTTGACGTGTCCGCTAAAAAAAATAAGTTGACGCGTATGCAAGGCTTTGTCAACTTATTATAGTCAACACACGGTTCTAGCAGCAGTGGCCATTGGATGTCTATCCAATGGATGTCGTGCTTCTTCTTCAATCTCGGATATTCTTAGCTTCGGCCGCCCAAAAATTGATTCCTCCCCCTGACATCTGGGGCGCACCGTTTCAGAGGCTGACCTGTGGGTCTACTAAGTTGGCACATACCAAGGGCTTTGTCAACTTAGTCAATATAAACGATTCTAGCTTCAGTGATCGTACGATGTCCATCCAATGGCCGTAGTGCTTCTTCAACCTCTGGTCTTATTGCTCCAGCCGCCCAAAGCAGCGCTAGTCATGCCGCCTGCTCCTGCCTCTCGTGGCCGGCTGGGCTGCTGTGGAGGCCTCACCGCCCCCATACTACTACCACCGCTAGCCAGGCCATCCCTCCACTCACCCACACCCCCTGTTATTCTGCGGCGACGGCAGCCTCACACCACAGCCGAACCAGTGAACCCTCGTACTCCTCTCCGCGTGGGCTTCCACTACTGCCTCTTCCCCGGCTCCGTGTTGTCCCCTTCCTAGGCCTCGCCGTCGTCCACCGCCCTGGTGCTCGCGGCGCAGCATGGTCAACGTGCTCAATGACCGACTTCCATCGGAAGAGTACTGTACGTGGAGAGGCTGACAGCTGGGTCCATGGAGACTGCAAGGAAGTGCCTCCTTACTACACGCAAAATAATTATTCCTCCACCAGACAGCAGGGACCAACCGGACGGGCCATCTTATTTCGCGAAAAAACGTTTCCCCCTGACAACTGGGACCCACCGGACGGGCCACCATATTTCGCGAAAAAATGTTCCCCCCGCTATCAGCTCGGACCCACCGGAAGTGCCTCCTTATTACGCACAAAAAATGAATACTCCCCCTGCTAGCTGGGACCCACCTTGGTGGGAGGCTGACTTGTGGGCCTACTAAGTTGACGGGGATGGAGGGCTTTGTCAACTTAGTCAATATGAACGATTCTAGCTCTAGTGACCGTACGATGTCCATCCAACGGCCGTAGTGCTTCTTCAACCTCCGGTCTTCTTGCTCCAGCCGCCCAAAGCAGCGGCGGTCGTGCCGCCTGCTCCTGCCTCCCATGGCCGGCTGTGCTGCCGCGGAGGCCTCATCGCCCCCTACTATTCCCACCGCTGGCCAGGACATCCCTCTACTCACCCACACCCCCTGTTATTCTGCGGCGACGGCAGCCTCACACCGCAGCGAACTAGTGAACCGTCGTACTCCTCTACACGTGGGCATCCACTGCCGCGTCTTCTCCGGCTCCGCGTTGTCCCCTTCCTAGGCCTTGCCGTCATCCACCGCCCTGGTGCTCTTGGCGTGGCGTGGTTAACATGGTCAATGAACGGCTTCCATCAGACATGGACTGTACGTGGAGAGGCTGACAGCTGGGTCCACGGCTGCAGCAAGGAAGTGCCTCCTTATTACACGCAAAATAATTATTCCTCCACCTGACAGCGGGGACCCACCGGACGGGCCACCGTATTTCACGAAAAAAACGTTTCCCCCTGACTGCTGGGACCCACCAGCTACATCTTCGCACGCAAGGAAGTGCGTCCGGGCAAAAAAACGATTCTCTCCCCTGACTGCTGGGACCCACCAGCTACATCTTCTCAGGCAAGGAAGTGCCTGACAGTCGGTACCCACCTGGTCGAAGCGTACGTAGCATTGTCATTATGGTCGTGAATGTGTACATACACACTGGTCGTTGTAGAGGCGCGCACGTGTCATTGTAGAGGAGCGCACGTGCCATGTACACGTATGTACAACGGCCAGGGTGCAAGAAAGAAAATACGGCCACGTACGTACATACGGGCAGGGTCTCAAACGCCTACTCGCGCATACGCACGGCCAGGGCTCGTGTATATGGATGGGTCGGAATGGAGAAACAGCGTCCTCGTCGTGTTCATGGGGAGGCAACGAAATGCGTCGTGTTCATGGGGAGGTAACGGAATGCGTCGTGTTCATCGGGAGGCAACGGAACGCGTGGGAGCCAACCGGCTGGGTCGGAACGGAATGCATCGTCGTGTTCACCGGGAGGGCTTGGACGGAACAGGCGATGGAAACGAGGCCTGGGTACCGCCGGATGGAGGAAACGGCCTTGTGTTCGACCGGCCACGTTCGAAACGGGATCCTGTTCATCGGGTGGGGTCTAGCGTACCGCAAAACGGAGGAAACAGACCTCTACGGTCGAAACGGGGGTCCTGTTGATTGGGAGGGGTGTGGCGTACCGCAAAACGGACGAAACGGACTTGTGTTGCAGTGCTACGGTCGAAACGGGGGTCCTGTTCATCAGGAGGGGTGTGGCGTACCGCAAAACGGGACTCCACGGGATATTGTTCATCTCCACCGTTGACCTCCTCCGGCCTCCACGGGCTACCGTTGACCTCCTCCAGCCTCCACGGGCTCCTATTCATCCAGCCTCCACCGCGTGCTACTCCACCGGCTACTGTTCAACCACCCCTCCATGGGCACCGCTCCACCGTATATTGTTCATCCAGCCCTCCACGGGGTCGTCCTGTTCATCCAGCCCTCCACACCACGAGGTCATGTTCATCCAGAGGCAACGCCACCGCTCACTGTTCATCCAACCCCCCCTCGCAACCCTCACCGTTCATCAAGAGAGGCAGCATCGATCGGCTTCAGTTAGCAGTAGTAGCGAAGGAATCACTCGACCTGGTTCAGTTAACAGCCATCGATCGATCGCTCGGGTTCAGTAACGCGTAACCTGCAGTGCAAACGCTCGGGTTCAGTTAGAGCCCAACGCCTCGCTCGGGTTCAGTTAGAGCCAACGCCTCACACACACGCACGTATGTGTACGAGAGAAACGCTCATCGCTCGGCCCCCGACCACCCACCGTGACCGGGAACTCCCTGAAATTTTCCTCCCCCTCGCTTCTATCATTGTTTTTCCGTCATGGACAGCCCAAAGAATGTCATGCAGCTGCGTCTCTGGCCCGCCCAGGACGAAAAGCCCATTTTCTGTCATGATTTTTTGTCATAGAAGTAGGAGCCCACCACATCTATGATGATACCGTGTTTTGTCACAATTATCGTCATAGAAGTGTCATATGTATGACAGAAAAAGTTTCGTTCGGCCCAAAATGTCACGGATGTGCCTTTTTTTGTAGTGGAAAGGAGGTATCAATGTCGTTCCAAATGATAAAAATGAACTTATTCCACAAAGAATTGTTACTGGCTATAGAATGGTAATTGATTTTAGAAAATTAAATAAATCCACTAGAAAATATCATCACCCTTTTCCTTTTATTGATCAAATGCTAGAAAGATTATCTAAGCACACACAATTTTGCTTTCTCGATGGATATTTTGTTTTTCTCAAATACATGTCTCACATCCTGATCAAGAGAAAACCACTTTTACTTGCCCTTTTGGAACTTATGATTATAGATGTATACCTTTTGGATAATGCAATGCACCTGCTACTTTTCAAAGAAGTGTGACTGCTATATTCTCTAATTTTTGTGAAAAGATTGATGAGGTTTTCATGGATGATTTTTCTGTTTATGGAACTTCTTTTGATGATTGTTTAAGCACCTTGATCGAGTTTCACAGAGATGTGAGCAGACTAATGTTGTCTTGAATTGGTAGAAGTGCCACTTTATGGTTAATGAAGGTATTGTCTTGGGTCATAAAATTTCTGGACGAGGTATTGAGGTGGATAAAGCAAAATTTGATGCAATTGAGAAGATGCCATGTCCCAGAGATATCAAAGGTCTTCATAGTTTCCTTGGTCACACTGGTTTCTATGGAAGGTTTATTAAAGACTTCTCTAAAATTGCTAGGCCTCTTACAAATCTTTTACAAAAGGATGTTCCATTTGTTTTTGATGATGATTGTTAGAAGCCTTTGAAACACTTAAAAAAGCCTTAACTTCTGCACCTATTGTTCAACCACCTGATTGGAACTTGCCTTTTGAACTTATGTGTGATGTTAGTGATTATGCTATTGGTGCTATTCTAGGACAAAGAGTTGATAAGAAATTAAATGTTATTCATTATGCTATTTAAACTCTAGACAGTGCTCAAATAAATTATGCTACTACGGAAAAATAATATTTAGGAGTTGTGTTTGCTTTTGACAAATTCAGATCTTACATCATTGATTCCAAAGTTATTGTTCACACCGATCATGCTGCTATTAAATATCTTATGGAAAATAAAGATGCTAGACCTAGACTCATTAGGTGGGTTCTCTTGCTACAAGAATTTGATTTCCATATCCCTGATAGAAAAGGAGCTGAGAACCCCGTAACTGATAACTTGTCTAGGTTAGAGAGTATTCTTGATAACCCACTACCGATTGATGGTAGTTTTCCCGATGAGAAATTAGCTACAATAAATGTTTCTCATAACACTCCTTCCTATGCTGACTATACTAATTATATTGTTGCTAAATACAAACCACCTAGTTTCATATACCAACAAAAGAAAAATTCTTCTATGATTTAAGTCATTACTTTTGGGATGACCCGCATCCTTATAAAGGAGTGGATGGTATTATTAGATGTTGTGTACCTGAGCATGAACATGAGCAAATCCTACAGAAATGTCACTCCGGAGCTTATGGAGGGCATCATGCAGGAGATAGAACTGCTCACAAGGTATTGCAATCTGGTTTTTATTGGCCTACTGTCTTCAAGGATGCCCGTAAGTTTGTTTTATCTTGTGATGAATGTCAACGAATTGGTAATATTGGTAAGCGTCAAGAAATGCCTATGAATTATTCACATGTTGTTAAACCATTCGATGTTTGGGGTTTTGATTATATGGGACCTTTTCCTTCCTCTAATGGGTATACTCATATTTCGGTTGTTGTTGATTATGTCACTAAGTGGGTAGACGCTATTCCAACTAGTAGTGTTGATCATAACACTTCCATTAAAATGCTTAAAGAAGTTATTTTCCTGATGTTTGGAGTTCCTAGATATTTAATGACTGATGGTGGTTGCCACTTTATTCATGGTGCTTTCCGTAAAATGCTTGCTAAATATGATGTTAATCATAGAATTGCATCACCCTATGGTACTCAATCTAGTGGTCAAGTTGAACTTTTGGGAAAGTTGATATTACAAAAAACTGTTAATAGGTCCCAAAAGAATTGGTCTAAGAAATTGGATGATGCACCGGGCCTACAAAACAACTTATAAAAATCCTATGAGTATGCCTCCTTAGAAAATGGTTTATGGAAAGGCTTGTCATTTGCCTCTTGAGTTAGAACATAAAGCATATTGGGGAATAAAGAACTCAACTATGACTTCAAACTTCCCGGAGAAAAGAGCTTATTTGATATTAGCTTACTAGATGAATCGAGAACCCAAGCTTGTGAAAATGCCAAACTGTTTAAAGAAAAGGTTAAAAGATGGCATGACAAAAGAATCCAAAAGCGGGAATTTAAAGTTGGAGAATATGTTCTTTTGTACAACTCTCATTTTAGATTCTTCGTAGGAAAACTTCTCTCCAAATGGGAAGGACCGTATGTTATTGAGGAGGTTTATCGCTCTGGAGCCATCAAGATTAATAATGCCAAAGGTACTAACCCAAAGGTAGTCAATGGACAAAGAATTAAACACTATATCTCAGGTATGGCTATTAATGTTGAAAGTAATACTAACCAAACCATGACATCTGAGGAACACATAAAAGTAACCTTCCGGAACACTCCAGAATAGCTAAAAAAGAGGAGGTACGTGATAAGGTAAGTAAACGGACTCCAAAAAATCCGCAAACATATTTTTTGTCAGTTTTGGAATATTTTAAAAATTAGGAAAATAAGAAACAATCACGAAGCCACCCGAGGGGGGCAGAAGACACCAGGGCGTGCCAGGGCTCCCTGGCGCGCCCAGGTGGGTTGTGCCCACCTCGGGAACCTTCCGGACTCCGTTTTTCTCCCGTTTTCTTGTTTACCAAGATAAAAAATCTTTATATACCTCTTGTACGTATTGAACACCGTATCGCGGAGAAATCTCCTATTCCTCTTTCTTGCTGCTTTTCTGTCAGGGTTTCTCAAAGCCAGGCATCATGTCTTCTCCCCCTCCAACAACGTAGAAGAGGATGCTTGGTTGATGAAGATGGAACTAAAGAGATAAGGACCAAAAGAAGCTCTCAAGGGGGACAAGAGCATGGAAGCTGTTGGAGATCAAGCTCCAGCAGTGGAGCAAGCCTCCCCGCAGAGGAAGAAGAAGAGGATGTCCTCCAACCTTATTATGAACATCTTACCCCCACTGAAAGTGAAGCTTTTAGGATCATTGAAATGGTTCATGTTCAAAACAAATATCTCACTCATGAAAATATTCTATTGCAAGAGCACATCATTGCCTTCAGGAGCGTCATCCATAGATTGGAGTATCTTTTGAGCCCGAAGGATAAGATCGCTACTACCTCATCACCACCACCACCTTCTTCATCACTGAAAGTGCTAGTATTCGACTAGAGGGTGGGGGGTAAATAGACGATTTTTACGAAAGTCTTCAAAACACGAATGCTTTGAAGACAAACAATAGAAATGAACCTATTGATATGCAGCGGAAGGTAGACTACACTAGACAAGCCATACTCAAGTAAGCAATGAGGTGAAAGCATGAAGACTATCAGCGGCTAGGTAGTAAGGATCAGGATGGAAGATAGTATGAAGCCAAACAGTAAATAGTCTTCACTCAGTGAAGTCAATCAGATCAGACAAATGGGCAATGACTTCACGAAGACAAACTATAAGTAAAGGGAGGTGAAAGATGGAACCAGATGCTCGGAGAGGACAGGGATTTGTTGGACCACTTCCAGTTGTTGTGACAACTATACGTCTGGTTAGGGAGACTGATATTCAACTCAAAAGACCGCATCTTCACCTTATTTCCCTTGAGCTAAGAACACTTAGTCCTCTCCCAATCACTCTGGTAAGTCTTCAAGGGAGACTTCCAAACTTTCACAGACTTCGTTCACAGGCAATCCACAATGACTCTTGGATGCTCAGAATGTGAGGCCTGACCGGCTAGAGGATTCATAGTCCTCAAGTGTAATAAGTCTTCAGATCATGCGGACAGAAAGACTTCAGTGATGCCTAACACTCTTTGGCTCTGGGTGTTTTTGGATTTGTCCTTGCAAGGATTACTCTCTCAAAGGCTTCGGAGGTGGGTTGCTCTCAAACGACAAAAGCCGTGCACTAACTCTGAGAGGCCGCCAGTTTATGGTGTAGGGGGTGGGCTATTTATAGCCAGGAGGCAACCCTACCGATTTTTCCAAAATGACCCTGGGTCACTAAGGAACTAACACGTGTCCAACGGTCAGATTTCAAACACACACGACAGCTTGACTTGGGCTACAAGTAAAGCTGACTCATCCAGCTCTGGATAATATTTGCTCTCATTGTCTTCACTCAAGGACACAGGATTTTGTTGAGCATCACTTCAGTCACTCTGACTTTGTTCACTTGGACCCCACTTAAAAGTAAGGTGGTTCCTATGACAGAACAAAGAAGAAAAGGAAACTACGAAACAACTATGTCTTCATACTCCATAGTCTTCATGCGATGTCTTCTCATGTCATAGTCTTCAATGTGAATGTCTTCACAGACCACCATTGTCTTCAATGTCTTCACACATTTTTAGGGGTCATCTTTGGTAGGTAAACCGAATCAATATGGGACTACTACCTGTGTTATCCTGCAATTCTCACAAACACATTAGTCCCTCAACCAAGTTTGTCGTCAATACTCCAAAACCAACTAGGGGTGGCATTAGATGCACTTACAATCTCCCCCTTTTTGGTGATTGACGACAAAATGGTTGAAGTTTTCAATGGGGATAAAAGTATGTGAAATTTCAGTGTTGTGAGTATTGTCTTCATACATATGACGAGGCTCCCCCTGAAGATGTGCATATAGGTGATTTACTTTTGAATGCAAATGCACATGGCAGGTTTCGCTTTGTGGAGGCCATCTTCACAACGTGAAGGCAATACATTATGCATATAAGTAGATAATGAAGATAATGATATGCACAATGGAAAATGGACATCTGCAGAATGACTTCATGTGGAATTTATCATCGCATCACAGAGTAGCAGAAAAAGTAGCAAACGACCATCGAGTTTAAGTATTACAACTCAAAGAACCAAATGTTTCAAAAGACAAGAGTTGTAAATACTTGGCAAAATAATGCAACCACCCATAAGGACCCGCTTGAAGACTATCAACTCATATGCTTCTCCCCCTTTTGTCAGTAATGACCAAAAAGGTTTGAAGACATAGAGCATTTACTCGTTCCCAGAAGGAGTAGATGGAGGAGCAGGGTCGACATTGGAGTTTTGTGGTGCAGAAGGGCCTGATGCTGTGTCAAGATGCAATGTAGCCATGGTCAGTGAAGTGGTGTCGTCTTCTTCATTTACAACATTCGCAGATACTATTGCAGCCAAAGATGAATATTCAGAATCTTCAAGTGAGGGAGTGCGGTGCCAGCTTGCATTTTGTGGAGGCCTGGAATCAAACTTGAAGCCCTCGGTGAAGCCATCTTCGTGAAGATCGTCTTCAGAACATAGTAGGGTGAGTCTCTTCCAGGACCGCCGAGAGGTTTCATGGGCAACAAATGAGTTCTTGGTGGCCAAGATGTGAATACGATTGACATCCACCAAGAGACTATGCATCTGACGCTTTAACCAGTCGTGATGCTTGTCCTGCTTCTGATGTAAGGCCACAAGCAGCTCTTGGTCATTGAGTACACGAGAACGCTTCTGAGGTCGTTGCACAATTATACTAGCAGTGGCTTCGGTGTTTGCATGATGAGCCATACGCACATTGCCAGCCAGAGGATAAGCCGGAATAGCAGCATTGGGGACATGAACTCCTTCTATTGGTTGAGTGAAGCTTTGATGATCAACATTGTGAAGATATAGAGGCTCTTTGGGAGGCTCTGGGTAGATGGCTTCAACTGACACATCAACCTCAGGCAGAAAAACAAGATGATTGCATGCTGAGGGCTGATAGTCGACAGAAGAATGAAGTTTTATTAGGCGCATCACCCATGGAGCATAAAACTTCAGGCAAAATAGATCAATCCCAGATGCAGCAAGTTGTCTGATGAAGAAATCCTGGGAGTTGAATCTGGTGCCATTGACAATGTAGAATACCAAAGTCTTCATGGCTCCTTCAAGCTTGGCTTCAGAAGAATGTCCCTTGATTGGCCATAGAGTACGCCTTAGTATATGATAGACTGTTCGGGGAAAGTACTCGAGGTCCTTGACAAAGAATTCCTTGGGATATTATGCATCTTGAGGCAATGGCTTCATCATACTGAGCATCTGACTCATATTGGGTTCAGGCCTCTAAAAAATACTCTGTAGTTCTTCTTTGTGATGCTAACAACGAGACTCATACAATTCACCTGGAGTGGGCAGGGAGGTAATCTCGATGATGTCTTGAGCTTTGGCTTCATCGTGCACATCTCCTGTCATCCACTCGAGGATCCATGTCTTCGGATCCCTGTTGTTGCCACGAATGTGAAGAGTAGCATAGAACTACAGTAGAAGCTCTTCGTTCCAGTGCTCTTTGGTAGTGAAAAATTGCAGAAGACCAGCATCATGAAAGCAGTCAAGAGCTTCTTCAAAGCAGGGCAGCCCAGCAACAGCTTCACAATCACGATGCATGTGAGGAAAGATTCGCTCTTTGTTGTAGAGGATACATGAGTAGTAGTTGCGCTGTTGATGGCTCCAAAAGCAATCTGAAGAGATCTTATGCTTCGAGTATGGGTTCTTGGCACTGTCAAAGAATGTATTGTGTGCTCTAAAGCTGGTGACACTGAAAGATCCTGGCGATGTAGCAGCACCTGGAAGCCTTGGCAGCCTAGGCTTTGGCTTCTGAACTTGTGGTTGCTTCTCCACATGATATTCATATTGTGCTCTGGGGGCAGTGGAGGAACCAAAATGGGCCATCTTACTGTGACAAGGTGGCCATGATCGTAGGCCTGTTCAGTTGTGTGAGGCCTTGGTGGTGGTACAGGGGCTTCAGCATTCATAGTGGCTTCAGGCACCACATTAGTTTCAGACTCCACATGGTCTTCAGCCAAGACATGGTCATTGGCTTCAGCAGTGTTTGTGGCAGCCTCATTGTTCTCAACCTCCATTTGGTGAATGACCGGAGGGTCTGGCAAAATCACATTCTCCTCAAGAATGACTTGGCCTGTGGCAGGGGGTGTGGCAACTCTTTCTCTTTCTTCTCTTCTTTCTTCTTCTTCGGCTAATGTAGCCAGAATGTCTTCAGCATATTTAGATTCAGACTTTGGAACCGTCACAGAAGGATTCTCTTCAGGGAACACTTGACGTGCCACTGAGCTGGATTGTTGTGAATCTTCTTCCTGGATGGTTGACATGGAGACTGATGGCCTGAGACCTTTGCGAAGCCGTTGAAACATAGGCGATGCCTTTGGAGATGGAGTGGTCTCCATGTAGTTGTCGTCATTAAGTACGGGATTGGTAACTTGTGCTGGTGGGGTATGGGTGTTTCATCTTGAACAGGGGTTTCTGCTTGAGGGCGCTCAGCCCAGGAATCATCTTGAGCAATTGGCGTCAATGGACGACCAATGCTAATGTATTCACTGCTCGTTGGAGCAGGTGATGATAGCATCTGGTGCTCGGGTTGAGGAAGGACTTCATCATCAACAACATTGTCTTCATGACCACTGTCTTCAGCTGCATTGGGGTCAGCAACTAGAACTTGTTCATCTTCATGAGCCTCTTTGGAAGCAGGCTGGTGTATCACAACACGTCGACCTTGGTTGGTGGCAGCAAGAGGAGTGACAGAGATGGGTTCAACAATGAGAGGGTGAGAGGCCGCAGCATGCTCTTTCTTTGAAAACTTAGTTTCCTTAGTCTTCAACTTTTTCTTGGAAGGGGCATCGTCAGATGCATCCTTGTGCTTGCGCTTCTTGGCTTTGGCTTCAGCTACCCTTGTCTTCTTCAGCTCTGAAGCTGCTGAGGGGACCTTAGGCTTCGAGCCTGTCATGCTGGCAAGAAAGACAATGCGAGGTTTTTCCTACCTTGGTGGTTCAGTTTGGGTCACAGAAGGCTTCTTTTTTGGCAGGGATCCTAGGATCAATGCCAGGGCACCCAAGAGCTTTTCGCTTCTCAACTTCATTGTGTGCTTGAACACATTTTTGAGCGAAGTACTTCATGCGCTCTTGTGAGCCTTTAGCTTCATTGCCTTCTTGTGGAACTCTTCCTTGAGGTCATGTAGCATCGTCTGGAAGATTTAAACATCTGCCACGCTGAGCTTGGCCATGTTCTTCTTGAAGTGAGCCTTCTCATAATCAATTTTATTCTTAAGCTCAACAATCTTCTGAGCCAAGTCCAACTCACTAGCAATGGCTCCATGGAATGTGACGCTGATGTCCATCGGAAGCTGAAGATCATCAATACTGATGCGCTAGTTGTTGAACCACTCGTCAATAAAGTTGTTCAGAATGTCAACACAAAAGAGGGGCAGATCGTTGAAGATTTCTTCCTCTTGCTTGCTCTTGATAAGCATTTTAAGAGCATCATCACTAAGATCTTCATCGCTGGATAGATCAATGGTGTCATCTTCGTTGCTCAGAACAGCAAATAGAGTCAGGGGTTCCCTAGTAGCCTTCTTGGGCAATGGCTTCTTGGTCTTATTGCACATGCGAGACAAATCTTCAGACTGCACACTGGATTCAGGCGGTGCAGACTTTAGAGTCTTCCTGGTTGAAGCTTTTGGTGAAGCAGATGGCTTTGAAGCTTATGCCTTCTTCTTCTTTTTCTCCTTTGGAGGTGAGGGAGCATCATCAGAATCAGCTTCTCCAGCAGATTGCTCCACAACTGCTCTCTGAGCAGCAATGTGAGATAGAAGCCCATCAAAATTGGCAAAGGGGCCAATTCTGTTCTCATTAGCTTCACATGTCCCATCAGATCTTGGAGCAGATGGGACAGGGTTGAAGTTGAGGCCAAACTCCTTTTGAGTCTTGACAGCTGAATCTTTTGCAAACTGATAGTTGCACTTGAAACGATTGTCTTCACGACACCATAACAGGGAAGATGGGTCGGCGTTTTCAGGCTATAGTCCTCTGACCATACAAGGATAGAACTTTCCCTCAATGGCTTCAGCCTTGCTCTTTGGCACCAAGCCGCGGTGCAGACAGTCACCCATGGGCGCTTGATGGCATTCTTTTCAGCATATTCACGTCTTTCAAACCTGTACTTGAACCATTCCTCGGCCCAATATCTTTCAATCCACTGAATCCAGTTCTTGCGCCGCTTGTAATTTTCCTCAGGATCTTACTTGTACAATTCATACAGATCAGGAGACGAATCAAGTGCAGTGTTGCCACGGTGTTGCCTGACACCTTTCCGTGCAGACTTTTCTGAAGCCACAATATTCAGACTGATTGGCTTCAACACAGTGAAAGCCTTTCATCTGCTGCTCAGACAAGAACCAGCTTCAGGAGATTCGATGGATGCTGTAAGTATTTTGTAAATGAATGCAGACTATGAGAACCAAGGGATTCTCCCACGGACATGTACCTGTTACAGCATTAGAGATGCGAGGGAAGGGGAAGAGGTCATATGCATTCTCAGAAGATTTTGAAGATAGATCAGTTTAGAAGACATTAACCTCATAGTGCAAAGACATTCACTTATTTTAAGAGAGTTGGTTCCAGATTTGTATGAATCCATGAATAAGTACAAGTGAGGAATCTAACTAGTTATGAAGCATAAGTGAATATACTTGGCATAATATGAGATGCAGGAGAAGATATATCCAGATTTGGAAGTGAAAAAAACCACTTTGGTTTTAAGTGGACGGATTTGACGGATCAAAAAGGCAGTAAAAAAGTAAGATTTAATTACCGCTGATGAACTACTAGATGAGGTTGGAAGAGAGGCCGAGCAGTTCAATCTCCCGCGCCCTAACTCGGCGGCGAGAGACACCTACGGTGGCGGCGGAGAGGACGAGGTCCACAGCCAGCGTGAGGACATCGTCGAAGAAGTTGCGGCAGCTAAGCGCTTCATCTCCGGCGTCGACGCGAGCTAGCGGAGGCGCTAGGGTTTCTACGAGGTGGCGAGGTGGAAGAATAGATATTGACCGCGCGGGTGAGTATTTATAGGAAGGAGGAGGGCGGCGCAGCACAATTACTCAGGTGCCTGATACGTCCATTTTTCATCATGCTTTTATATCGATATTTATTACATTATGGGCTGTTATTACACGTTATGTCACAATACTTATGCCTATTCTATCTTATTTTACAAGTTTTACATGAAGAGGGGGAATGCCGGCAGCTGGAATTCTGGCCTGGAAAAGGAGAAAATATTAGCGACCTATTCTGCACAACTCCAAAAGTTCGGAAACTCCACGGAAGTCATTTATGGATTTAATAAAAACTATTTAGTGGAAGAAATACCAGAGGGAGCCACACACCGTCCACGAGGGTGGGGGCGCGCCCTACCCCCTGGGCGTGCCCCCTGCCTCGTGGGCCCCCAGGCAGCCCTCCAGTGACCATCTTCTGCTATATGAAGTCTGTTACCCTGGAAAAAATCATAAGCAAGATTTCGGGATGAAACTCCGCGCCACGAGGCGGAACCTTGGTGGAACCAATCTAGGGCTCCGGCGGAGCTGTTCTGCCGGGTAAACTTCCCTCCGGGACGGGGAAATCATAACCATCGTCATCACCAACGATCCTCTCATCAGGAGGGGGTCAATCTCCATCTACATCTTCACCAGCACCATCTCCTCTCAAACCCTAGTTCATCTCTTGTATCCAATCTTTGTCCCAAAACCTTAGATTGGTACCTGCGGGTTGCTAGTAGTGTTGATTACTCCTTGTAGTTGATGCTAGTTGGTTTCTTTGGTGGAAGATCATATGTTCAGATCCTTAATCCATATTAATACCCCTCTGATTATTAACATGAATATGTTTTGTGAGTAGTTACGTTTGTTCCTGAGGACATGGGTGAAGTCTTGCTATTAGTAGTCATGTGAATTTGGTATTCGTTCGATATTTTGATGAGATGTATGTTGTCTCTCCTCTAGTGGTGTTATGTGAACGTCAACTACATGCCACTTCACCATTTTTTGGGCCTAGAGGAAGGCATTGGGAAGTAATAAGTAGATGATGGGTTTCTAGAGTGACAGAAGCTTAAACCCTAGTTTATGCGTTGCTTCGTAAGGGGCTGATTTGGATCCACATGTTTCATGCTATGGTTAGGTTTACCTTAATACTTCTTTTGTAGTTGTGGATGCTTGAAATAGGGGTTAATCATAAGTGGGATGCTTGTCCAAGAAAGGGCAGTACCCAAGCACCGGTCCACCCACATATCAAATTATCAAAGTAACGAACGCGAATCATATGAACGTGATGAAAACTAGCTTAACGATAATTCCCATGTGTCCTCGGGAGCGCTTTTCTCTATAAAAGAACTTGTACAGGCTTGTCCTTTGCTACAAAAAGGAGTGGACCATCTTGCTGCACCTTATTAACTTTCATT
Organism: Triticum aestivum; assembly: GCF_018294505.1. Taxonomy (NCBI): domain Eukaryota; kingdom Viridiplantae; phylum Streptophyta; class Magnoliopsida; order Poales; family Poaceae; genus Triticum; species Triticum aestivum. Next base: position 164,875,239 of record NC_057813.1, read on the forward strand.
TCTTTTTACCCATTACAAATTACCTTATTACAAAACTATCTGTTACCGATAATTTTAGTGCTTGCAGAGAATACCTTACTGAAAACCGCTTGTCATTTTCTTCTACTCCTCATAGGGTTCGACAATCTTACTTATCGAAAGGACTACGATAGATCCCCTACACTTGTGGGTCATCAAGACTCTTTTCTGGCGCCGTTGCCGGGGAGTGAAGCGCTTTTGGTAAGTGGAACTTGGTAAGGAAAATTTTATATAGTGTGCTGAAATTTACTGTCACTTGTTACTATGGAACATAATCCTTTGAGGGGCTTGTTCGGGGTATCTTCACCCCAACCAGTAGAGCAAAGAGTTGCTCCTCAACCTACTGAACCTACTGTAAATGTTTACTTTGAAATTTCTTCGGGTATGGTAGAGAAACTGCTAGCTAATCCCTTTACAGGAGATGGAACATTGCATCCCGATTTACACCTAATCTATGTGGATGAAGTTTGTGGATTATTTAATCTTGCAGGTATGCCCAATGATGTTATCAAGAAGAAAGTATTCCCTTTATCTTTGAAGGGAGATGCATTGACATGGTATAGGTTATGTGATGATATGGGATCATGGAACTACAAACGATTGAAATTGGAATTTCACCGGAAGTTTTATCCTATGCATCTTGTTCATCGTGATCATAATTATATATATAATTTTTGTCCTTGCAAAGGATAAAGCATCACTCAAGCCTGGGGGAGGCTTAAGTCAATGTTATATTCATGCCCCAATCATGAGCTCTCAAGAAAAATGATTATTCAAAATTTCTATGCTCGGCTTTCTCTCAACAATCGCTCCATGCTCGATACTTCTTGTGCTGGTTCTTTTATGATGAAGACTATTGAATTCAAATGGGATTTATTGGAAAGAATTAAATGCAACTCAGAATATTGGGATCTCGATGAAGGTAAGGAGTTAGGTATGACACCTAAGTTTGATTGTGTTAAATCTTGTATGGATACCGATGTTTTCCGTGAATTTAGCACTAAATATGGACTTGACTCTGAGATAGTAGCTTCTTTTTGTGAATCATTTGCCACTCATGTTGACCTCCCTAAGGAGAAGTTGTCTAAATATAATCCTCCCATTGAAGTAGTTGAACCTATTAAAGTGGAAGAAAATACTATCACTTATAATGATCCTATTGTTCCTACTGCCTATATTGAGAAACCACCTTTCCCTCTTGGGATAAAGGATCATGCTAAAGTTTCAATTGTGGTTCGTAAGAGTAATACTAGAACACCTACACCACCTGAGCAAATTAAAGTTGAACCTAGTATTGCTATGGTTAAAGATCTCTTGGCTGATGACATTGGTGGGCATGTTATTTACTTCTTTGATGAAGCTGCTAGAATTGCTAGACCTGATGCTAAGAAACATAGACATGTTGTAGGCATGCCTGTTATTTCTATTAAAATAGGAGATCATTGTTATCACGGATTATGTGATATGGGTGCTAGTGCAAGTGCAATACCCCATTCCTTATAGAAAGAAATTATGCATGATATTGCACCTGCTGAGATAGAAGAAATTGATGTTACCATCAAGCTTGCCAATAGAGATACTATTTCACCAATTGGGATTGTTAGAGATGTTGAAGTCTTGTGTGGGAAAGTTAAATATCCTGCTGATTTTCTTGTTCTTGGTTCCCCACAAGATGAATTTTTTCCCATCATATTTGGTAGACCCTTCTTGAATACTATTAATGCTAAGATAGATTGTGAAAAGGATATTGTTATGATTGGCTCAGGGGATATGTCTCATGAGTTTAATTTTGCTAAATTTCGTAGACAACGCCATGATAAAGAATTGCCTAGTAAGGATGAAATTATTGGTCTTGCTTCTATTGCCGTGCCTCCTAATGATCCTTTAGAACAATATTTGCTAGACCATGAAAATGGTATGTTTATGAATGAAAGGAGGGAGATAGATGAAGTATTCTTTAAATAGGGACCTATTTTGAAACACAACTTGCCTGTTGAAATCCTAGGGGATCCCCCTCCACCCAAGGGTGATCCCGTGTTTGATCTTAAACCATTACCTAATACTCTTAAATATGCTTATCTTGATGAAAACAAGGTATATCCTATTATTATTAGTGCTAACCTTTCAGAGCAAGAAGAGGAGAGATTATTGAAAACTCTGAAGAAGCACCATGCTGCTATTGGATATACTCTTGATGATCTTAAGGGCATTAGTCCCACTCTATGCCAACACAAAATAAATTTGGAGAAAGACGCTAAACCAGTCATTGATCACCAACGACGGTTAAATCCTAAGATGAAAGAAGTAGTAAGAAAGGAAATACTAAAGCTCCTGGAGGCAGGTATAATTTATCCCATTGCTGATAGTCAGTGGGTAAGTCCTGTGCATTGTGTCCCTAAGAAGGGAGGTATTACTGTTGTTCCTAATGATAAAGGTGAATTGACCCCGCGAAGAATTGTTACAGGTTATAGGATGGTAATTGATTTCCGCATATTAAATAAAGCTACTAAAAAGGATCATTACCCTCTGCCTTTTATTGATCAAATGCTAGAAAGATTATCTAATCATACACATTTTTGCTTTCTAGATGGTTACTCTGGTTTCTCTCAAATACCTATGTCAGTAGAGGATCAAGAAAAGACCACTTTTACTTGCCCTTTCGGTACTTTTGCTTATAGACGTATGACTTTTGGTTTATGTAATGCACCTGCTACCTTTCAAATATGCATGATGGCTATATTCTCTAACTTTTGTGAAAAGATTTGTGAGGTTTTCATGGATGATTTTTTCTGTTTATGGGTCTTCTTTTGTTGATTGCTTGAGCAACCTTGATCGAGTTTTGCAGAGATGTGAAGATACTAGTCTCGTCTTGAATTGGGAGAAGTGCCACTTTATGGTTAATGAAGGTATTGTCTTGGGGCATAAAATTTCTGAAAGAGGTATTGAAGTTGATAAAGATAAAGTTGATGCTATTGAAAACATGCGATGTCCCAAGGACACTAAAGATATAAGAAGTTTCCTTGGTCATGCCAATTTTTATAGGAGGTTCATTAAGAACTTCTCTAAAATTTCTAGGCCTCTCACTAATTTTTTACAAAAAGATATTCCTTTTGTCTTCGATGATGATTGTCTAGAAGCATATGAAATACTTAAGAAAGCTTTGATTTCTGCACCTATTGTTCAGCCACCTGATTGGAATTTACCCTTTGAAATTATGTGTGATGCTAGTGATTATGTTGTAGGTGTTGTTCTAGGACAAAGAGTTGATAAGAAACTAAATGTTATTCAATATGCTAGTAAAAATCTAGACAGTGCCCAGAGAAATTATGCTACTACTGAAAAATAATTTTTAGCACTTGTATTTGCTTGTTATAAGTTCAGACCTTATATTGTTGATTCTAAAGTAACTGTTCACACTGATCATGCTGCTATTAAATATCTTATGGAAAAGAAAGATGCTAAAGCTAAACTTATTAGATGGGTTCTCCTACTACAAGAATTTGATTTGCATATTATTGATAGAAAGGGAGCTGAGAACCCCGTTGCAGACGACTTGTCTAGGTTAGAGAATGTTCTTGATGACCCACTACCTATTGATGATAGCTTTCCAGATGAAAAATTAGCCATCATAAATTCTTCTCGTACTGCTCCATGGTATGCTGATTATGCTAATTACATTGTTGCTAAATTTATACCACCTAGTTTCACATAGCAGCAAAAGAAAAAGTTCTTCTATGATTTAAGACATTACTTCTGGGATGACCCACACCTTTATAAAGAAGGAGTAGATTGTGTTATTAGGCATTGTGTACCTGAGCATGAACAGGAACAGATCCTACGCAAGTGTCACTCCGAAGCATATGGAGGACACCACGCTGGAGATAGAACTGCACATAAGGTATTGCAATCCGGTTTTTATTGGCCTGCTCTCTTCAAAGATGCCTGTAAGTTTGTCTTGTCTTGTGATGAATGTCAAATAATTGGTAATATTAGTAGATGTCAAGAAATGCCTGTGAATTATTCTCTTATTATTGAACCAATTGATGTTTGGGGCTTTGATTATATGGGACCGTTTCCCTCCTCTGATGGATATACACATATTTTAGTTGCTATTGATTACGTTACTAAGTGGGTAGAAGCTATTCCAACTAGTAGTGCTAATCATAACACCTTATTAAGATGCTTAAAGAAGTTATTTTTCCGAGGTTTGGTGTCCCTAGATACTTAATGACTGATGGTGGTTCACATTTTATTCATGGTGCCTTTCGTAAAATGCTTGCTAAGAATGATGTTAATAATAGAATTGCACCTCCATATCACCCACAGTCTAGTGGCCAAGTAGAACTGAGTAAGAGAGAGCTTAAATTGATTTTGCAAAAGACAATTAATAGATCTATAAAGAATTGGTCCAAGAAACTTGATGATGCATTATGGGCTTATAGAACTGCATATAAAAATCCTATGGGTATGTCTCTGTATAAAATGGTATATGGACAAGCATGTCACTTACCTCTCGAACTAGAACATAAGGCATATTGGGCCATTAAAGAGATCAATTATGATTTCAAACTTGCTGGTGAGAAGAGGTTATTTGATATTAGCTCACTTGATGATTGGAGAACCCAGGCCTATGAGAATGCGTGAGTTTAATGTAGGTGATTATGTTTTGCTATACGACTCTCGTTTAAGATTTGTTGCAGGAAAACTTCTCTCTAAATGGGAAGGCCCTTACATTATCGAGGAGGTCTATCGTTCCGGTGCCATAAAAATCAACAACTTCGAAGGCACAAATCTGAAGGTGGTGCATGATCCAAGAATCAAACATTATATCTCAGGTAATCCAATAAATGTTGAAACTAATGTTATTGAAACCGTGACCCCGGAGGAATACATAAGGGACACTTTCCAGAACGCTTCAGACTCCGAAAAGGAATAGGTATGTGGTACGGTAAGTAAAACGACTCCAACATAGTTCTAATAGCAATTTTCTCCGTTTTGGAATATTTAAGAAAAGTGGAACATAAGAAGTAGTCTAGGAAGGACATGAGGCATCCACGAGGGTGGAGGGCGCGCCCTACCCCCTAGGCGCGCCCCCGTGCCTCGTGGGCACCTCGTGTCCTCTCCGGACTCCATTTTATTGAATGATACTTCTTTTTGTTGGTAAAAATTCATTATATAATCTCCTGAAGGTTTTGACAATCGTATCACGCAAATATCCTCTGTCTTTGTTTTGAGCTGTTTTTTGTCAGATTTGTCAAGGCCAGGCATCATCTCGTCACCCTTCTCCAACAATTAAGGCAATGATGATTGGATGATGAAGATGGAGCTGAAGAGAGAAGAATCCGGGAAGATCAACAAGGAGGATAGGATCAAGAAGGTCATCAAGCTCCAGCGGCAGAAGAAAAAGACATCCAACCTCTTCCCGACCTCTTTACCCCAACTGAGGTTGAAGCTTTCAAGATGATAGATTTAGCTCTCATACAAAACAAGTATCTCACACATGAAAATATTTTGTTGAAGGATCATATCATCGCACTCAAGGATATTATCCGCAAATTGGAAGAGCTCCTACGCTCGATGTGCGACTATCCATCATAATCACCACCCTCTTCACCAGCAAAGGAGACATAATCACATGGGTATGGGCACTCCCCTTGGCGACTGCCAAGCTTGGGGGAGGTGCCCCGGTATCGTATCACCATCACACTCCTATCTTTACCGTTTTATTTAGTTCGATCCTTTTGGTAATATCTTGATCTAGTAGAATAAAGTTTTGGTATGATTTAGTTTTGAGTTTTGCCTTATGATCCCTCTATGTAATCAAGTCCGTGAGCTATATATAATAAAGAATAGTGTTGAGTCAAGGGCTTTGCTAACTTGCTATGATCTTGAGGGAATAAAAAAATAAAAGAAATAAAGATATCATATTGATCTTATGGAGAGTAATGACTTCACATATAAAGAGTATGATGATTAAAAGTTGTTGAGGGTTGGCAAACATAGTTTTGGTCATCGTTGCAATTAATAGGAAGTAATAAAGAAAGAGAGGTTCTCACATATAAATATACTATCTTTGACATCTTTTATGATTGTGAGTACTCATTAAAATACAACATGCTAAAGAGTTGACGTTAGACAAGGAAGACAACATAATGGGTTATGTTCTCTTATATTCGAAATAAAGTATATTGTCATGGATCATCCAACATGTTGAGCTTGCCTTTTCCCCTCATGCTAGCCAAATTCCTTGCACCAAGTAGAGATACTACTTGTGCTTCCAAACATCCTTAAACCCAGTTTTTCCATGAGAGTCCACCATATCTACCTATGGATTGAGTAAGATCCATCAAGTAAGTTGTCATGTTGCATGAAATAAAAATTGCTTTCTAAATATGTATGACTTATTAGTGTGGAGAAAATAAGCTTTATACGATCTTGTGATATGGAAGCAATAAAAGCGACGGACTACATAATAAAGGTCCATATCACAAGTGGCAATATAAAGTGAAATTCTACTTCCGCTCATGTCCGTGTGAATAGATTATAATAGCAACATATAAAGAGCGGACTGCATAATAAAGGTCCATATCACAAGTGGCAATCATATGACAATATATATATATATGTTGCTGTTATAAGAATGATCATGATGCCCTCATGTCCGTACTTTATTTTATCGACACCTCTATCTCTAAACATGTGGACATATTTTTCGATTTCGGCTTCCGCTTGAGGACAAGCGAGGTCTCAGCTTGGGGGAGTTGATACGTTATGTCACAATACTTATGCCTATTCTCTCTTATTTTACAAGGTTTACATGAAGAGGGGGAATGCCGGCAGCTGGAATTCTGGGATGGAAAAGGAGCAAATATTAGAGACTTATTCTGCACAACTCCAAAAGTCATGAAACTCCACCAAAGTCATATATGTATTTAATAAAAAATATTGAGCGGAAGAAATACCATAGGGGGGCCACCCACCATCCATGAGGGTGGGGGGCGCGACCTACCCCCTGGGCGCGCCCCTGCCTCATGGCCCCCCTGGCAGCCCTCCGGTGACCATCTTCTGCTATATGAAGTCTTTTACCCTGGAAAAAAATCATAAGCAAGCTTTCGGGACGAAACTCGGCCGCGACGAGGCGGAACCTTGGCGGAACCAATCTAGGGCTCCGGCGGAGCTGTTCTGCCGGGGAAACTTCCCTCCGGGAGGGGGAAATCATCACCATCGTCATCACCAACGATCCTCTCATCGGGAGGGGGTCAATCTCCATCAACATCTTCACCAGCACCATCTCCTCTCAAACCCTAGCTCATCTCTTGTATCCAATCTTTGTCCCAAAACCTCAGATTGGTACCTGTGGGTTGCTAGTAGTGTTGATTACTCCTTGTAGTTGATGCTAGTTGGTTTATTCAGTGGAAGATCATATGTTCAGAGCCTTAATGCATATTAATACCCCTATGATTATGAACATGAATATGATTTTTGAGTAGTTACGTTTGTTCCCGAGGACATGGGTGAAGTCTTGCTATTAGTAGTCATGTGAATTTGGTATTTGTTCGATATTTTGATGAGATGTATGTTGTCTCTCCTCTAGTGGTGTTATGTGAACGTCGACTACATGACACTTCACCATTGTTTGGGCCTAGAGGAAGGCATTGGGAAGTAATAAGTAGATGATGGGTTGCTAGAGTGACAGAAGCTTAAATCCTAGTTTATGTGTTGCTTCGTAAGGGGCTGATTTGGATCCACATGTTTCATGATATGGTTAGGTTTACCTTAATACGTCTTTTGTAGTTGCGGATGCTTGCAATATGGGTTAATAATAAGTGGGATGCTTGTCCAAGAAAGGGCAGTACCCAAGCACCGGTCCACCCACATATCAAATTATCAAAGTAACGAACACAAATCATATGAACGTGATGAAAACTAGCTTGATGATAATTCCCATGTGTCCTCGGGAGCGCTTTTCTCTATATAAGAACTTGTCCAGGCTTGTCCTTTGATACAAAAAGGATTGGGCCATCTTGCTGCACCTTATTTACTTTCATTGCTTGTTACCCGTTACAAATTACCTTATTACAAAACTATCTGTTACCGATAATTTTAGTGCTTACAAAGAATACCTTACTGAAAACCGCTTGTCATTTCCTTCTGCTCCTCGTTGAGTTCGACACTCTTACTTATCAAAAGGACTACGCCTGGATTGTCGGGTGGTCGTTTCCGCTTCTCAGGTATTTAGGCAATATGGATACATCATTAAAAATAGATTTAAATGTTTATCACATTGTCTTCTGCTGACAAGGACTCATAGAAGACAATTGCCAGGTTTCAGTAGAATGCATATGATTTGGACAGAAATAATTTAAGGAATAAGCACATAATAGGTTAGGGTCCGATCACATTCACTTAAATGAATAAAGATTGAAGAATGAAGACATAGCTATAAGTGAATGATGTAGAGGACAGAACACAACAAATACACACACACACACACACATATATATATATATATATATAGACAGAGAGAGAGAGAGAGAGAGAGAGACTAACTCAGCATTGCGAAGATAAACCTTGAAGACAAATCAATGTTGAAGTCAAACCAAATGCGAAGACTATGCAACCATGACGCCAAGAGAAACACTTCAATAAGAATTTTTGTGGTGGCATTACCACCGTATAGGAAGTATTAGACCCAGACACGGCGCACAATTATCGTGGCGCTCCGAAGTCAAATTCCACGTTAATGTATTCACACTTAGAGTGTATGTCTTCATTGATTGAAGATATACGTTACTTCGTGTGTTGCACATCTAAGTCATCAACATGCATAAGTGTTAGGATGTGTGTCCAATTACAAGACATTTGAGGATTCCAAGATATTTAGCTCACACCACAACTTGCAAAACCTTTTATCATCCAAGGGCTCTGTGAAGATATCTGACAATTGCTCTTCAGTCTTGACGTGAATGATATCAATATCGTCTTTGTTGATATGATCTCTGAGAAAGTGATGACGGATCTGAATGTGCTTTGTCTTCGAGTGCTGAACTGGATTCTTGGAAAGCTTGATGGCGCTTTCATTGTCACAGAAGAGTGGCACATTCTTCGTGTGGATGCCATAGTCCTTGAGAGTTTGCTTCATCCAGAGGAGCTGAGCACAGCATGATCCAACAGCAATGTATTCAGATTCAGCAGTGCAGAGTGATACATAGTTCTACTTATTTGAAGACCAACAGACAAGAGATCGTCCGAGAAAGTGACATGTTCCTGAAGTGGACTTGCGATCAACCTTTTGATCGAACTCTTTACCATTGTCGTCAGGGCCCAGATGACTTTTGGTTGGCATTGGCGTCGTGTATCCTTTGCAGTCTTGCATTCCAAACTTCTTCAGGCAAACTTTGAGGTATTTTTCATGAGATATGAAGATGCCATTGCTCTGCTAACGAATTTAAAGACCGAGGAAAATTTTCAGCTCACCCATCATGGACATCTGATATTGCTCTTGCATCATGTGACCAAACTCATCACTGTATCTTTTGTCAGTGCAGCCGAAGATAATGTCATCCACATAGATTTGGCACACAAATAGTTCACCGTCATATGTCTTCGTGAAGAGTGTAGGATCTAGAGAACCAGGTTTGAAGCCTTTGCTCTTCAGGAAGTCTTTGAGTGTGTCATACCAAGCGCGAGGAGCTTGTTTGAGGACATACAGTGCCTTGTTGAGCTTGTATACCATATCAGGATGTTTTGGATCTTCAAAGCCAGGTGGTTGTGCAACATACACTTCCTCTTCAATCTTGCCATTGAGAAAGGCACTCTTCACATCCATTTGGTACAGAAGAATGTTGTGGTGATTGGAATACGCTAGCAGTATGCGAATGGCTTCAAGCCTTGCCAATGGAGCGAATGTTTCATCGAAGTCAATCCCTTCTACTTGAGTGTAACCTTGAGCAACTAGACAAGCCTTGTTTCTGACAACTTGACCATGCTCATCTTGTTTGTTGCGATAGATCCATTGGTGCCAATGGTATTGTGCTTGCGAGGATCAGGATGCTTGACCAGTTCCCATACATTGTTCAGCTCGAACTGATGAAGTTGTTCTTGCATAGCTTGAATCCATTTAGGTTCCATGAAGGCTTCATAAACTTTCTTGGGTTCAGATATAGAGACAAAAGCAAAGTGCCCACAAAAATTTGCTAGCTGCGTTGCTCTAGAATGAATGAGTGGACTAGGTGCATTGATGCTATCAATTATCTTTTGAATTTGTACTTAATTTGCAACATGGTGATGAACTGGATGAAGATTTTGCCCTTGCAGATCATTGCCTTCAGCTTCAGCATTGACTTTAGGCTGAGAATTGTCTTCGGGTTGATTTGCTGCATTGATGATTCCTTCTTCAGCCTGAGCTTCTGAAGGTATGATTTCTCCAGTACCCATAAGCTTGATAGATTCACTAGGAGGGACTTCATCTAGCACATTTGGCAGGTGCTCCCTTTGTGAGCCATTAGTCTCATCAAACCGCACATCCCGAGTTTCAACCACTTTATAGTGAAAGAGGTTGAAGACTCTGTAGGAGTGTGAATCCTTTCCGTATCCAAGCATAAAACCTTCATGTGCTTTCGGTGCAAATTTTGAAGTGTGATGTGGATCCTTGATCCAGCACCTAGCACGAAATACTCTGAAGTAACTAACGTTTGGATTCTTACCAGTTAGCATCTCATATGATGTCTTCTTTAGAAGCTTGTGAAGATAAACACGGTTGATGACATGGCATGCGGTATCAATGGCTTCAGACCAGAACTTCCTTGGAGTCTTGTACTCATCAAGTATCGTCTGAGCCATCTCAATGAGGGTTCTGTTCTTGTGCTCCATGATGCCATTCTGCTGAGGTGTGTAAGGAGCTGAGAACTCATGAGTGATGCCTAGTGTATCAAGATAAGTTTCTAGGCCGGTGTTCTTCAATTTTGTGTCATTGTCACTTCTGATGTGCTTGATCTTGATGCCATAGTTTGTCATGGCATGGTTCGCGAATCATCTGAAGACATCCTGCACTTTAGTCTTGTAGAGGATTATATGCACCCATGTATAGCTTGAGTAATCATCAACAATGACGAAGCCATAGAGACAAGCAGTGCTAGTAAGAGTAGAGTAGTGAGTAGGGCCGAATAAGTCCATGTGAAGCAGCTCGAAGAGACCTGATGTTGTCATGATTGTCTTCGAGGGATGCTTGGCCCTAGTCATCTTCCCAGCTTCACAAGCACCATACAGATGATCCTTCTTGAACTTGATGCCTCGATGCCCACAACCTACTTCTTCTTCGCGAGAGTGTACAAGTTCCCCATGCCAGCATGTCCTAGCCTCCGATGCCAGAGCCAGCACTCTGAAGCTTTTGCTAGAAGACATACGACCAACTGTGGTCCTGCTGAGAAATCTACCATATACGGATCATCTTTTTGATACCCTTCAAGGACTAGAGACTTGTCAGATTCCATAAGCACAAGGCAATGATATTTTTCAAAAGTCACAATCATGTTCAGATCACAAAGCATTGAGACAGACATTAAGTTGAAACCAAGCGATTCAACAAGCATCACTTTATCCATGTGCCGATCCCTTGATATTGCAACTCTACCCAGACCCAATACCTTGCTTTTACCAGTGTCAGCAAATCTGATGTGACTTTTGTCAGATAGGCGTAGAGTTGAATCCATCAAAAGACATCGATCACCAGTCATGTGGTTAGTGCATCCACTATCCATAATCCATTCTGAAGCCTTTGGTGTCATATCCTACACTACAATTTGGGGGATAGGCTTCACCAAGGGTATTGTGAAGCAGAAACATTTGATGAACAAGCGGAGTATGAAAGTTTAGATCTTGGTTAGGATAAATAGGATGATTGTTAAGGAATCCAAGGATGAAATACATAGTAACACCATTTGGACATTTTATCTTGCGTCCCACAAGATGTTTAAGGTCCCCAGCATAAGCATCAGACGCCTTTGATTTCCGGCTGGAGACCTTTCCCTACAAAAGAGAGATAAGTTTTCTTAACCACCCCCATCTTCAGGGGTGGCTTAGAAGCAATGAGTCTAAGTGCAACATCTGAGAACTTAGGCTTTGGAGCCCTACCAAATAGCCTTGCAGGAGGTGAATAATACTCATAAGAATAAGCAGAAATTTTTTGGTCTTATGAACATAGCAGTTTGACGAAACACGCTCATATTCAAAAGTCTGAGTATCGTTTCTCTGCAAAACATTGGTTTTAGGGTGACTCTAGTGAGTCATCTGTCTATATGAAGCCTTTGGACCATATGAAGCCTTTGCTCTGGGATTTGTCTTCTTCCCCGGTGGTGTCATCATGACATTCACGGGAAGACTTTCAAGACAACTTTTGGGTACCCAGATCTTCTTAAGAGGTGGTTCGTTCCCGCAGTTAGTACCAATATACCTGGCAAACACTTTTCAGCATTCTGATTCCTGAATAGTTTATAGTTTGCATCAAAGGATTCATCAATGATAATTGGGTTAGCACAAGAGAAGCCAGATAAGGTGGATGGATCCACTGAAGGTCCATTTGCAGTAACCCATGTGGTTTTGGGGTACTGCTCAGCCATCCAGTAAGAACCATCAACATTTATTTTCCTCTCGAACCCAACACCCTCTTTCCTAGGGTTTTGGTTCAGAATCTATTTTTTGAGGACATCACATAGTGTCTGATGCCCTTTGAGACTTTTGTACATTCCTGTCTCAAGCAATGTCTTCAACCTAGCATTCTCATCAGCAATACTAGTGGTATCTTCAGCAGAGGGGTTAGTTACCACATTAGCAGTTGAAGATATTGCAACAGTAGCAGCAGTTGAACATTCAGCAACACAGACATCATTATCACACTCAAGACATTTTAGACATGGTGGTTTAAATCCTTCCAGAGCAGAATTGATCTGTTGAGCACGAAGTGACTCATTCTCCTTTTGAAGATCTTCATGAGCCGATCTCAATTTCTCAAGCTCTTGCTTCCTTTGAAGATAATCATAGGAGAGTCTTTCATGAGAAATTGAGAGTGTTTCATGACGACTTTCAAGTTCCTCATACTTAACATGAAGATTTTTAATGTCTTCAATTAAGGATTGAGTTCGGGTCATTTCCGCATCCAGCAGGTCATCACTTTTGTCTAACAACTTTTGAATATGTTCCATAGCATTATGTTGTTCAGTTGCAATTTTAGCAAGTGTTTTGTAGTTAGGTTTAGAGTCACATTCAGAGTCATCTTCACTTGATGTTTGAAATTAAGCATCACGTGAGTTTACCATGGCACCACGTGCCATGAAGCAGTAGGTGGGAGCAGAGTCATCCCCATCCTTGGCATCAGCATTGGTGACGAGGCCATTGTCTTCAGTGTTGAAGATGGACTTGGCGACATATGCAGAAGCTAGAGCCAGGCTTGCTACTCTAGAATCAGATTCCTCTTCAGACTCCACCTCTGCCTCCTTAGATGCAGACTTCTCCTATGAATCCATCTCCTTGCCAACAAACACACAAGCCTTGCTTGATGAGCTCTTCTGATGTGATGAAGACATCGACAAAGATTTGGAAGAAGACTTTGAGGATTTCTTCTTCTTCTTGTCATCATAATCATATTGCTTGCTCTTATTCTTCTTCTTTGTCTCATTGTCCCACTATGGACACTCAGAGATGTAGTGACCAGGTTTCTTGCACTTGTGGCAAGTTCTCTTCTTGTGATCACGAGAGGAAGCTTCATCATTTCTAGAGCTGGATCTTGAAGACTTTCTGAAGTCTTTCTTCTTAGTGAACTTCTAGAACTTATTCACAAGCATAGCAAGCTCCTTTCCAATATCTATAGGATCCCCAGAACTGCAGTCAGATTCTTCTTCAGATGAGGAAACAGCCTTTGCCTTCAAAGCGTGAGTTCAGCCATAGTTGGGACCATAGATATCTCTTTTCTCAGATAGATGGAACTCATGTGTGTTGAGACTCTCAAGTATGTCAAATGGATCGAGAGTCTTGAAGTCAGGGCACTCTTGAATCATCAGTGCCAGGGTGTCAAATGAGCTATCAAGTGATCTCAGAAGTGTCTTGACGATTTCGTGCTTGGTGATCTCAGTGGCGCCGAGTGCATGAAGCTCATTTTTGATATCAGTGAGGCGATCAAATGTGAGCTGGACATTCTCATTATCATTTCTCTTGAAGCGGTTGAAGAGATTGCGAAGAAAACTGATCCTTGAATCTCTCTGTGTCGAGATGCCTTCGTTGACATTGGAAAGCCAGTCCCAGACTAGCTTCGCAGTTTCCAAAACAATCACACGACCATACTATCCAGATGACCACAAATGATGTTCTTGGCAGTTGAGTCCAGTTGAATGAGCCTCTTGACATCAACAACAGTGACACCTTCACCGACCTTGGGAACGCCGTTCTTGACGACATACTAGAGATCGGCAGCAATGGCTTCAAGATGCATACGCATCTTATTCTTCTAGTAGGGATAATCAGTGCCATCAAAGACAGGGCACGCAGCGGAGACCTTGATTATCCTTGCAGTCAACATAGCTAAACTCCAGGTGGTTAAACCGAATCACACAGAACAAGGGAGCACCTTGCTCTGATACCAATTGAAAGTGCTATTCGACTAGAGGGGGGTGAATAGGCGATTTTTATGAAAGTCCTCAAAACACGAATGCTTTGAAGACAAACAGTAGAAATGAACCTATTGATATGCAGCGGAAGGTAGACTACAGTAGACAAGCCATAGTCAAGTAAGCAATGAGGTGAAAGCACTTAGACTATTAGCAGCTAGGTAGTAAGGATCAAGATGGAATATAGTATGAAGCTAAACAGTAAATAGTCTTCACTCAGTGAAGTCAATCAGATCAGACAAATGGGCAATGACTTCACGGATACAAACTGTAAGTAAAGAGAGGTGAAAGATGGAATCAGTTGCTCAGAGAGGACAGGTATTTGTTGGACCAGTTCCAGTTGTTGTGACAACTGTACGTTTGGTGAGGGAGGCTGAGATTTAACTCATAATACTGCGTCTTCACTATTCCCCTTGAGCTAAGAACACTTAGTCCTCGCCCAAGCACTGTGGTAAGTCTTCAAGGGAGACTTCCAAACCTTCACAGACTTCGTTCACCGGCAATCCACAATGACTCTTGGATGCTCAGAACGTGACGCCTAACCGGCTGGAGGATTCACAGTCCTCAAGTGTAGTAAGGCTTTAGATCACGCGGACAGAAAGACTTCAGTGATGCCTAACACTCTTTGGCTCTGGGTGTTTGGGGCTTTGTCCTTGCAAGGATTACTCTCTTAAAGGCTTCCGAGGTGGGTTGCTCTCAAATGACAAAAGTCATGCACTAACTCTGAGCAGCCACCAGTTTATGGTGTAGGGGGTGGGCTATTTATAGCCAGGAGGCAACCCGGCCTGATTTGTCCAAAATGACCCTGGGTCACTAAGGAACTGACACGTGTCCAACGGTCAGATTTCAAACACACGCGGCAGCTTGACTTGGGCCACAAGTAAAGTTGACTCATCCAGCTTTGGATAAGATTTGCTCTCATTGTCTTCGCTCGAAGACATAGGATTTGGTTGAGCATCACTTCAGTCACTCTGACTTTGTTCACTTGGACCCCACTTAACAGTACGGTGGTTCCTATGAATCAACAAATAAGAAAAGGAAACTATGAAACAACTATGTCTTTGTACTCCATAGTCTTCATGCGATGTCTTCTCATGTCATAGTATTCAATGTGAATGTCTTCATAGACCACCATTATCTTTAATGTCTTCACACATTTTTAGGGGTCATCTCTGGTAGGTAAACCGAATCAATATGGGACTACTATCTGTGTTATCCTGCAATTCTCACAAACACATTAGTCCCTCAACCAAGTTTGTCGTCAATACTTCAAAACCAACTAGGGGTGGCACTAGATGAAGTTACAATCACCAATGGAGATTTGAGTTCATGGTATGGACACTCCCCTTGGCTTGTGCCAAACTTGGGGGAGGTGTCCCGATATCGTATCACCGCCACGATCTTTGCTTTCATCTATTTTAGTTCGATCTTTGGTTATCTTTTGATTTAGTTGAATAAAAGTTTAGTTGGATCCTTGCTTTTCAAGTGTTTGGTTAGTGATCTATTTATCGATGTAATCATTTGCGAGAAATATAATAAAGAGTAGTTTGAGTCTTCTTTTTATTTTAAAGTTTCAATAAAAAGAAAGGAAAATAAATGAAAAGATCATTTGCTAATCTTATGGTAGGTAATGACATCACATAAGGAAAAGTATAAGTGGTAAAATTTATTGGAGATCGACAAACATAGCATTGGTCAATGATGCAAATCATGAAAGAATTAATAAGGGGAGAGAAGATTCACATGCAAATACACTATCTTGGACATCTTTTATGATTGTGAGCCCTCATTAAATATTTTGTGTCAAAATAGTTGACGTTGGACAAGGAAGACAACATATGATTTATGTTTGTTCATATTCACATAGAAGTTGTATTGTCATAAATCCTTTAACATGTGGTACTTGCTCAATAGCTTTTCTAGCCAAAATTTCCGCACTAGGTAGAGATACTACTTGTGCGTCCAAAAACCCTTAACCCAAATCTTATTTTGAGAGTCCACCATACCTACCTATGGATTGAGTAAGATCCTTCAAGTAAGTTTTCACTAGTGCAATAAGGCAATAAAAATTGCTTCTAAATGTGTTGGATCATTTAGTGTAAGAGAAAATTGAGCGTTGTACAAACTTGTGACGGCAAAGAATAAAAGCGACAGCCTACATAATAAAGGTTTCTATCATAAGGGGCAATGTAATGTGATGTTCTTTTGCATTAAGGGATTTGGCATACAAACAAATAAGCACATGAAAACCTCTGCTTCCCTCTGCGAAGGGCCTATCTTTTACTTTCGTGCAATTACTTTTATGCAAGAGTGAAAATATTATTCCCTATTCCTTTTTCTTTTTGCTTTTTGCAAGCATCATGTGGTGGGGAAAGATCTAGGCACATATATCCAGTTGGATATGAGTAGGCATGTGTAATTATTGTTGACATCACCCTTGAGGTGAATACGTTGGGAGGCGAAACTATAAGCCCTATCTTTCTATGTGTCCGGTTGAAAATTTTTGTTCATGGGTATGCTGTGAGTGTTAGGAATCATAAAAGGCTAAGTGATGGTTGAGTATGTGGACTTGCCAAAAGGTTTGCAAATTTGTAGTTGCAAAGTTGTAGTTGCAAAGTTGACTAAGAACATAGTTTGTTGGTTTTCAATAAGGTTTATGCTTTATACTTCAATGTTGTGATGAATTGTTACTTGTTCATGAGAAGTTATATGATAAAAGTTGTTTGGTAAATTTTTATGTTAAATTTCCTTGTTGTTATAATAATATGCATTGATGCTTCTATGTCCGTATTTTGTTTTTATCGACACCTCTCTCTCTAAGCATGTGGACATGTTTTTCGATTTCGATTTTCGCTTGAGGACAAGCGAGGTCTAAGCTTGGGGGAGTTGACACGTCCATTTTGCATCATGTTTTCCTATTGTTATTTATAATGTTTTTATGCATTAATGCTTTTGGGAGTAATTCTAATGCCTTTTCTCTCATAATATAGTATGAAGCTAAACAGTAAATAGTCTTCACTCAGTGAAGTCAATCAGATTAGACAAATGGGCAATGACTTCACGGATACAAACTGTAAGTAAAGAGAGGTGAAAGATGGAATCAGTTGCTCAGAGAGGACAGGTATTTGTTGGACCAGTTCCAGTTGTTGTGACAACTGTACGTTTGGTGAGGGAGGCTGAGATTTAACTCATAAGACTGCGTCTTCACTATTCCCCTTGAGCTAAGAACACTTAGTCCTCGCCCAAGCACTGTGGTAAGTCTTCAAGGGAGACTTCCAAACCTTCACAGACTTCGTTCACCGGCAATCCACAATGACTCTTGGATGCTCAGAACGTGACGCCTAACCGGCTGGAGGATTCACAGTCCTCAAGTGTAGTAAGGCTTTAGATCACGCGGACAGAAAGACTTCAGTGATGCCTAACACTCTTTGGCTCTGGGTGTTTGGGGCTTTGTCCTTGCAAGGATTACTCTCTTAAAGGCTTCCGAGGTGGGTTGCTCTCAAATGACAAAAGTCATGCACTAACTCTGAGCAGCCACCAGTTTATGGTGTAGGGGGTGGGCTATTTATAGCCAGGAGGCAACCCGGCCTGATTTGTCCAAAATGACCCTGGGTCACTAAGGAACTGACACATGTCCAACGGTCAGATTTCAAACACACGCGGCAGCTTGACTTGGGCTACAAGTAAAGTTGACTCATCCAGCTTTGGATAAGATTTGCTCTCATTGTCTTCGCTCGAAGACATAGGATTTGGTTGAGCATCACTTCAGTCACTCTGACTTTGTTCACTTGGACCCCACTTAACAGTACGGTGGTTCCTATGAATCAACAAATAAGAAAAGGAAACTATGAAACAACTATGTCTTTGTACTCCATAGTCTTCATGCGATGTCTTCTCATGTCATAGTCTTCAATGTGAATGTCTTCATAGACCACCATTATCTTTAATGTCTTCACACATTTTTAGGGGTCATCTCTGGTAGGTAAACCAAATCAATATGGGACTACTATCTGTGTTATCCTGCAATTCTCACAAACACATTAGTCCCTCAACCAAGTTTGTCGTCAATACTTCAAAACCAACTAGGGGTGGCACTAGATGAAGTTACAATCACCAATGGAGATTTGAGTTCATGGTATGGACACTCCCCTTGGCTTGTGCCAAACTTGGGGGAGGTGTCCCGATATCGTATCACCGCCACGATCTTTGCTTTCATCTATTTTAGTTCGATCTTTGGTTATCTTTTGATTTAGTTGAATAAAAGTTTAGTTGGATCCTTGCTTTTCAAGTGTTTGGTTAGTGATCTATCTATCGATGTAATCATTTGCGAGAAATATAATAAAGAGTAGTTTGAGTCTTCTTTTTATTTTAA
Source organism: Triticum aestivum (assembly GCF_018294505.1). Lineage (NCBI taxonomy): Eukaryota > Viridiplantae > Streptophyta > Magnoliopsida > Poales > Poaceae > Triticum > Triticum aestivum. Next base: position 164,894,286 of record NC_057813.1, read on the forward strand.
AGTTTCAATAAAAAGAAAGGAAAATAAATGAAAAGATCATTTGCTAATCTTATGGTAGGTAATGACATCACATAAGGAAAAGTATAAGTGGTAAAATTTATTGGAGATCGACAAACATAGCATTGGTCAATGATGCAAATCATGAAAGAATTAATAAGGGGAGAGAAGATTCACATGCAAATACACTATCTTGGACATCTTTTATGATTGTGAGCCCTCATTAAATATTTTGTGTCAAAATAGTTGACGTTGGACAAGGAAGACAACATATGATTTATGTTTGTTCATATTCACATAGAAGTTGTATTGTCATAAATCCTTTAACATGTGGTACTTGCTCAATAGCTTTTCTAGTCAAAATTTCCGCACTAGGTAGAGATACTACTTGTGCGTCCAAAAACCCTTAACCCAAATCTTATTTTGAGAGTCCACCATACCTACCTATGGATTGAGTAAGATCCTTCAAGTAAGTTTTCACTAGTGCAATAAGGCAATAAAAATTGCTTCTAAATGTGTTGGATCATTTAGTGTAAGAGAAAATTGAGCGTTGTACAAACTTGTGACGGCAAAGAATAAAAGCGACAGCCTACATAATAAAGGTTTCTATCATAAGCGGCAATGTAATGTGATGTTCTTTTGCATTAAGGGATTTGGCATACAAACAAATAAGCACATGAAAACCTCTGCTTCCCTCTGCGAAGGGCCTATCTTTTACTTTCGTGCAATTACTTTTATGCAAGAGTGAAAATATTATTCCCTATTCCTTTTTCTTTTTTCTTTTTGCAAGCATCATGTGGTGGGGAAAGATCTAGGCACATATATCCAGTTGGATATGAGTAGGCATGTGTAATTATTGTTGACATCACCCTTGAGGTGAATACGTTGGGAGGCGAAACTATAAGCCCTATCTTTCTATGTGTCCGGTTGAAAATTTTTGTTCATGGGTATGCTGTGAGTGTTAGGAATCATAAAAGGCTAAGTGATGGTTGAGTATGTGGACTTTCCAAAAGGTTTGCAAATTTGTAGTTGCAAAGTTGTAGTTGCAAAGTTGACTAAGAACATAGTTTGTTGGTTTTCAATAAGGTTTATGCTTTATACTTCAATGTTGTGATGAATTGTTACTTGTTCATGAGAAGTTATATGATAAAAGTTGTTTGGTAAATTTTTATGTTAAATTTCCTTGTTGTTATAATAATATGCATTGATGCTTCTATGTCCGTATTTTGTTTTTATCGACACCTCTCTCTCTAAGCATGTGGACATGTTTTTCGATTTCGATTTTCGCTTGAGGACAAGCGAGGTCTAAGCTTGGGGGAGTTGACACGTCCATTTTGCATCATGTTTTCCTATTGTTATTTATAATGTTTTTATGCATTAATGCTTTTGGGAGTAATTCTAATGCCTTTTCTCTCATAATATACAAGGTTTACACAAAGAGGGAAAATACCGGCTGCTGGAATTCTAGACCTGGAAAAGCTTTACGTCAGAGTTACCTATTCTGCACATCTCCAAATAAGCTGAAACTTCATGGAGATTGTTTATGGAATATTTAAGAAATATTGGATAAAATAACTACCAGAGGGGGTGCACCAGGTGGGCACAACCCACCTGGGCGTGCCAGGGAGCCCATGCATGCCCTGGTCGGTTGTGCCCTCCTTGGCCTACCTCCGGTGCCCCTCTTCTAGTATATAAGTCATTTTTACCTAGTAAAAGTAAGGAGAGGACTTTCGGGACAAAGTGCCACTGTCTCGAGGCAGAACTTGGGCAGGAGCACTTTTGCCCTCCGGTGGAGCCATTCCGCCGGGAGAACTTCCCTTCCGGAGGGGGAAATCATCGTCATTGTCATCATCAACAACTCTCCCATCTTTGGGAGGGCTATCTCCATCAACATCTTCAACAACACCATCTCCTCTGAAACCCTAGTTCATCTCTTGTGTTCAATCTTTGTACCGGAACCTTAGATCCGTGCTTGTAGGTGACTAGTGGTGTTGATTACATCTTTAGTTGATTACTATATGGTTTATTTGGTGGAAGATTATATGTTTAGTTCCATTATGCTATTTAGTACCCCTCTGATCCTGAGCATGATTATTATTTATAAGTAGTTACTTTTGTTCTTGAGGTCACGGGAGAAGTCATGTTGCAAGTGATCATGTGAACATGATATGTGCTCGATATTTTGATGATATGTATGTTCTGATTCCCTTGGTGGTGTCATGTGAACGTTGACTACATGACACTTCACCTTATTAGGGCCTATGGGAATGCCTTGTGGAGTAGTTATTAGATGATGGGCTCCTAGACTGACAGAAGCTTAAACCCTAGTTTATGCGCTACTTCATAAGGGGCCGATTTGGATCCAAAAGTTTAATACTATGGTTAGATTTTATCTTAATACTTTTATCATAGTTGCGGATACTTTTGAGGGGGTTAATCATAAGTAGGAGGTTTGTTCTAGTAAGAACAGCACCTAAACACCGATCCACCCACATATCAAATTATCAATGTAGCGAACACGAATCAAACCAATGAAAGTGATATGATGAAATTCCCGTGTACCCTCAAGAAAGCTTTGCTTACCATAAGAGACCGTTTTGGCATGTCCTTTTCCTTAAAAGGATTGGGATACCTTGCTGCACTTTTGTTACCGTTACTGTTACTTTCTTGTTACAAATTATCTTGCTATCAAACAACTTGTTACCTACAATTTCAGTGCTTGCAGACATTACCTTGCTAAAAACCACTTGTCATTTCCTTCTGCTCCTCGTTGGGTTCGGCACTCTTACTTATCGAAAGGACTATGATTGATTCCCTATACTTGTGGGTCATCATGCATCCAAAATCCATGAAACAAATATATGCCATAAAGTGTCCACAATACCAACCCATACATGATACTTCACTGCCATTCTAGGTAAATTTGCATCCGCCACTTCTAAACCTTCAAAAAGTCAAATGTTTTATGTGCCCATGAGTATGAAATGTGTTTCATTTATGTACCTTTATACTTCCATGTTAAATTTGTTCTACTCCGAATGAGCATGAAATATGTGTGTTTAATTTATGAGAGATCTGGTATAGGGACGCCCAGTCCCAAATCTTGTTATATAAAAAGAGCACTCCTCCAAAAAAGTTGAATGTTGGCAGGCACCCATGGGTTTGCCAAGCCATGGTTTAAGGTTTTTATTGTGGTGGAAGAGTGTTGAAGCATGGGAACCGCCCTTAATGTGTTTATCATGGAAGATAATAAAACATTTCACATTAAACCATTGACGGGAAAAGTAAACTTCTGAAAATAAATTTCTCTGTTTTAACAAATGAGCTCTAGTACATGTTAATCTTTGATTTCCCTCACGAAGGGCCTATCTATTTACTTTCATTGTCGAGTCAATTACATCTTTATTTTTTGCGGCACCATGTATTGAGCATGGGAATCACTCTTAGCTTTGTATGCATTTTTCTAATAGTAATTTGTTTAACATTGCATAAGTATGATGGTTATCTTCAAACTGGAGTATCTAGTCATCATCTTTACTTCATTGGTTGCTTTATGTTGGCAATATAGTCTTGAAAGATTTGCAATATACTTCATTACCACTTTATGATATGTTGAATTTAATACAATGATGCTACTTTTTATTAAAATTATCATTGCCTATGTGATCAGGGGCGGAGCCAGGCTAGCGCTAGGCCCCAGGCCTCCTTCATTGCTACAGTAATGTACAGTGACCAACAGTAACGTCACCACTACAGTAAACGAAGGATACTCCTGCCATGACCCGGGCCCAGGCCCCCCAGGCCCGGGTTGTAGCTCCGCCACTATATGTGATCAAAGGTTTGTTCTATTCATGCATTCACACTTAAAAAAATATTTGTTCTATCATCTACGTACACAAGGGCGAGTAGGGATTATACTTGGGGATGCTACTACATCTCCAACGTATCTATTATCTATAATTTTTGAAGTATTCATGCTATATTTACATCATTTATTTATTATTTTTCACAATATTTATTTGGAATAACCTATTGATCCAGTGCCAAAGGTAAGTTCTTATTTTCTATTGTTTTTGGAAATATAGGTAAAATTTTCACAGAGCCAGAATGAGATGATTTTTTTGAATCTTTTGTGGAAAATATCTAATTTTTGGGCAAGGGAATCCTCATAAGGCTTGCCTGAGGGGTGTACATGGCCTCCTAGCATGGCCAAGGCCCCACGCACGCGACGGACCCATGTGGGATTGTGAAGGTCGGTTGGGGTTCTTCTTTCACCGCAAATAAGCTAAATTTCTGGGGGAAATCCCGTTAAAATTTCTTCCCGGTCAGAGTTACGGATCTCCAGATGGTTAAGAAATGGTGCTCGGCCTCCGAAATAATACCGAAATAGAGAAATAGAGAGAGATGGAGATCCAATCTCAGAGGGGCTCTCGCCCTCCGGGTGCCATGGAGGTCAAGCGTACTCAACAGTCGCCTCACCAGCTTCGCCAATGCAGAACAATTCACTTTTATGGAAGTTAATTTTAAGGCCCGATGTCGGTGTCAAAACCGGCGGATCTCGGGTAGGGGGTCCCGAACTGTGCGTCTAGGCGGATGGTAACAGGAGACAAGGGACACGATGTTTTTACCCAGGTTCGGGCACTCTCGATGGAGGTAAAACCCTCCTCCTTCTTGATTAATATTGATGATATGGGTAGTACAAGAGTTGATCTACCACGAGATCAGAGAGGCTAAACCCTAGAAGCTAGCCTATGGTATAATTGTTGTTCGTCCTACAGACTAAAACTCTCCGGTTTATATAGACACCGGAGAGGGCTAGGGTTACATAGAGTCGGTTACAATGGGAGGAGATCTTCATATCAAATCGCCAAGCTTGCCTTCCACGCCAAGGAAAGTCTTATCCGGACACGGGACGAAGTCTTCAATCTTGTATCTTCATAGTCCGGGAGTCTGGCCAAAGGTCATAGTCCGGCCATCCACACACCACCTAATCCGGGACTCCCTCAGTAGCCCCTGAACCAGGCATTCAATGACGATGAGTCCGGCGTGCAAATTGTCTTCGACATTGCAAGGCGGGTTCCTCCTCCAAATTCTCCATAGAAGATGTTGAACACAAGGATAGTGTCCGGCTCTGCAAAATAAGTTCCACATGCCACCGTAGAGAGAATAATATCTGCACAAATCTAATCTGCGGACGTATTCCGCAGCATGACATTACGCCACGGCCAGGCCTTTATTCAAATCGTTTTACTGTCCCACCTCAGTGCGTTTAGCGAGGCGGTTTCTTTGGCACGTCTTGTCAAAGCAGAGATCGTGTCCCCTTATTCCAGGATTCTCATCAATACGAGCGTGGGTAACCCAACCACGCCATTAACCGCGGCGCTTGGGAGATAAGCGAGGTTTATTGGGCTGGTGGGGGCGTATAGTCCCGGCCACCCATATAAGGGGATAAGGATCCACCCTTTCCATTCACGCCTTCTTCCTCCCTTGCTTATCCATACCTGCGCACTCGAACTCCAGCGCCCAAGTCCGCACTTCCCACCTCAACCTTCTCCAATCATGTCCAGAGCGGGAGGTAGATGGATGGCCTCCTCCGTCACGGAGGGACAAATCAAAAAGTTGAGGAAGGCCCGATACCTGTCTGACGACATCGCGCACCGGCTTCCCGAGGAGGGGCAACTCGTCCCCACCCCTAGGCCCCATGAGAGGGTCATGTTTCTCCCCCATTTCCTCCGTAGACTGGGCTTTCCTCTTCACCGTTCGTCTGGGGGCTCATGTTCTACTACGGCCTGGACTTCCATGATCTGGCCCCGAACTTCATCCTCAACATTTCGGCGTTCATCGTCGTATGTGAGGCCTTCCTCCGCATCCAGCCTCACTTTGGCCTATGGCTGAAGATCTTCAGCGTCAAGCCGAAGGTCGTGGGCGGACGTCAAGCGGAGTGCGGAGGCGCCATGGTGGGCAAGATAGCCAACGTCACATGGCTCGAGGGCGCCTTCATAGAGACCATCAAAGGATGGAAATCGGGGTGGTTCTATGTCATCGAGCCGCGCGACCCTGAATGGGCAGCGGCCCCCAAAGTTTGATTCGGCATCCCCACTCGACTCACATCTTGGAAGGAGACGAGCCTGTTGTGGGGTAGTCCGGAAGAGGTGACCGGACTCCAAACCTGCATCCGAGACCTGGTGAACAAGAAGGTTAAGCTTGTCAACGTAGTCCAGGTCATGCTCTTCCGCCGGATTCTCCCGTGTCAACGATGGGCCTTTACCTTGTGGGAGTTCGACCCGGCCCAGCACCAGACTCTGTCCCGGCTTTTCGACACAAAGCACGAGGACGCTTGGAAGGTGCTATTCAAGAGCTCTGAGGTCTCCCCACCCGTCACCGAGGATCACGGATTCTGCGGCAAGCGCCAAGCCACTGAAGCAAGCTTGCCTTTAGTCTTTCTCGGGACACTTGATTTTCATGGTTTGATTCCATGCAGGATCTAAACTCCTGCTCCTTTGACAGGACTGGAAGAGGACATCCGGGCAGTTTGACTGCCCGGCCCCTTTGCCCGAAGGCCCGGCAGACGCGTGCTTGACGAAGCTGCTGGTTCCGGCACCTCACGTGGTGCCGGAGAAGAAGGCCAAGAAGAAGCCCACGAGGACCCGAAAGAGTTCCCGGCGCCTGGTGGTGTCGGATTCATCGCCTGACAACCCCGAAGCACCTTCCGCCTCTGAGGACGAGGAGGAAGAAGAAGAAGAAGAAGAAGAAGCCTCTCCCCCTCCAGCGAGGGGAGGAAAGAAAAGGAAGGCCGCCCCAACTGGGGGGCCGGAGGGTCCAAGAAGGGGAGGACCCTTCTGCCGGACTATGCCTCCGATGCCGAAGACGGTAGGGAGGAATGGCCATCCAGCGTCAAGCCCCAGGCAAAATCGTAAGTATCCAAATAACAGAATAACTTATGGCGCTCCTCTGATGTATGGTACCTTCTGACGCCGAATTCAATTATGCAGTCTGCCCTGGGCTCAGCTCGGCGATTCGTCGAGCGGCTCCCTGGACTCGTCGGATGTGAATAGCGCTTCACTTCCCACGGCCTCCTCCCCTCTCCCTACAGATGACGCTGAGGTGGAGTCCCAAAAGGGGCTAAACCAGGAGGAGGTGGTCCTGGAGGCGCCACAAGGCGGCCTCCCGGACTCCAGGCCCAAAGGGGGTAAAACCCCAGAGGGATCTAAGTCCGGCCCTGGGCCGGACACCGCTCCGAAACCAACGACGGTTCCAGAGTCCGACAGGCGGCGCCTTCATAAGAAAGGCGTGCCTACGACACCGGCGGCCTCCATCCAACCGGAGACGCCGGACAATTTGCTGGAGGTGCTTAATGGCGCCTCCATCAACGAGGAGCACCACACTGTTATGAGTGCGGTGATTCAGAAGGTTCAGTCCGCCAAGAGCGGACTGACAAAAGCCTGTGCTAGCCTGCTAGCAGGCTTCAAGGTATGTAAAACATATAAAAATGTTACCGCATAGACAGTAGCCCCTGATGCTCAGTTCGGCGTTCGAAAAGAAAAGTCGAGCTGAGGATCTAAAAAGATATATGCAGGAGTCTAACATAAATGTGTCAATATGGGAATGCAGGATGCGCTGCTGACCTCTACCGCACTGACTACGGAGGTCGATACATTGAAGAAGAGCCTCGAGCGGTCCGAGAATGAGCTCGGCCATGCCAAGAAGCAGCTCGAGGACAAGGAGGATACATAATACGGTATGTAAATGTATATAGAAATACCTAGTTGCAAATAATAACAGGACCAACGTGAATGTTGCAGGGACCATGACCAAGGTGGCGACCCTAAAGGAAGCGGTCTTGGAGCGCACTGAGCGAGACAAACAGGAGGTGCGGGTGGCAGAGGTGCGGCTAGAGCTCCAGGCTCTTGTGGAGAAACACGAGAGTTTGGAGCATGACTCGAAGACTCGAGAGTCCGAGCTTGCCTTGGCTCTTGAGAGTGCCAAAACCGCTAAGGCCGAAGCCCACAAGGCTCTCCAAGAGATCGAGGCGATAAAGAAGATAGCGGCAGGTAAGGCATTCTTTATGCAAAGCAAGCATATAAAAGTGAATTATCTGTTACTTACCCGAATCCGGAGCTCTCCAGGAGCGTTCGCCGATCTGCCCCGTAGTGTGTCTGATGCTTCCGCGTTCTACCGCGCTGAGGAGGGGAGCTCGACGGAAAAGGTGTTCTGGTCTCAATATGCTGAGGCCGGACATCCGGTGCCCCTGAGCGACCAGCTGAAGCAGCTGGTCGAGCTCCACAAGGTGGCCAAACAGGCCATGAAGGGCCTCATTGTTCGGCTGTGGCCAGGAGAAGCCATGCCTGGGAGCTACTTCGGTCTGGTGCGGTGGCTGCTGGACGCTTGTCCCTGGATTGAAGTCATCAAGCACTCCGTCTATATTGAAGGTGCCCGTCGGGCCCTTGCCCGTGCTAAAGTGCACTGGGGGAAGATGAACGCCGAGAAGCTTGTGACAGACCCGCCACCGCTGGGCAAGGAGTATCGCAAGCCCGAGATGTATTATGAGGGCGTCCTGAAGGGTGCCTGCGTTATAGCGGGTGAATGCTCCAAAGATGTAATTTTTGAGTAGACTCGCATCTGTTATCCTGTACGCTGAAAACTTTGTTCATATGCGCTAAGCAACGCTTGTTAATTTAAAATATTACCTTCTGTGCGGCTGTTTATCAAATCTGAGAGATGCAAGTCATCGGCTTCTGCCCCCATGCCACGAGTGCTGGGGTGTTCGGGATAAACCTGAGCGCTCTTGTTCCCATTCTTGGGTCCATCTAGGGAGTCGCTCAGCACAACGAACAAGGCCATCGAGCTTATAGTGCTTTATCACTCTCACTTAGCCATAGAATTCTATAATTTTAAATTTCGGCGAAGCCCCTAGTATTCGGAAGACCGAGTTCGGGGAGCTATCCATGCCTGGGCCAGATAAATCCGGCTCCTCGCTCGAAGCGGCATAAGTATTTAGGGACTCGAAAAACCTCGCGAATAGCGACCGGTCTCTTGCATTATCATGACGGTCAGTTTTAGCTTTCTCTACTGAGGTGTTAACTCAGCTCAACTGGGGCACAATTGCAGTAGTTCACCCAGCGCTACCTTAGCCAACATTGCGGAACATAAGGTACCAAAACATGGGAGCCGGGCAAACCCAACTATGGACCCAAGACATGATTCGGAGCCGATGCATATAGTGCTATAAGTTCGGGGTGCCGCACTCATGAGAGCATTCGGTCTTCTCACACCATGTTATGGGGTGCTGAAGCCCCTGGTGTATTGGCCGTACCAAAGTGTACGGTTGCAAAATGTCATGACTGAACATATTTGTATAAAAATAGATGAATACAATAATAGATAAGAGCTATATATTGTTTATTAGGGGGCTGCTATGAAAGCAGAACGATACAAATAGTGCGGTAGGTAAGAGATGGGATTATTTGACATATCCCCCTCCAGGGGCAAGCTGTGAGACTTTTAAGTAAAACGGGTATTTAGCTTGTTATGGAGACTACCTGAACATTTGACGTGGCTTGTGCTCTCCCTGGCTGTTGCATCATTTGTTTGGCGAGTGTATTGCCGGACAAGCCTTCCAAATAGTTGGGTCCTGAAAGTAATAATAAAAAAAGGAAACAGCAGAATAGGGAGCCCCTAGTGCGGTTAAGCCGCATTCTCGGAGTGCCGTAGCTGTGCCCCTCCCCTTATGCCCATGGTATTTCCAAAGCGTAATTATGTACGCATGGTACCGCTATCGCCATCCGGCGAGGGCTGGGGTTGGGGCCGCACTGCTATGCTTGCTCAGAGCGTGCTAGCCGGTTTTGTTGTAGGTTACTTCGGGCGCGCTTGACGTTGTCCGGACGCTTAACACCCGGATTGGGGAATTGCCTTGATAGGCTACTTTGAACTTCCGCCGCTAGGGCCGCCGTGTGCTCCTCCGTTCGGAGGGAGCGTTCGGTGTTTCCATTTACCGTAATGACTCCACAAGGGCCTGGCATCTTGAGCTTGAGATATGCGTAGTGTGGCACCGCATTGAATTTTGCAAATGCGGTTCGTCCGAGCAGGGCATGATAGCCACTGCAGAATGGGACTATGTCGAAGATTAACTCTTCGCTTCGGAAATTATCCGGGGATCCGAAGACCACTTCGAGTGTAACCGAGCCTGTACAGCTGGCTTCTACACCTGGTATGACTCCTTTAAAGGTTGTCTTTGTGGGTTTAATCCTTGAGGGATCTATACCCATTTTCCGCACTGTATCCTGATAAAGCAGGTTCAGGCTGCTGCCGCCGTCCATGAGGACTCTAATGAGGTGAAATCCGTCAATGATTGGGTCTAGGACCAATGCAGCGAATCTGCCGTGACGGATGCTAGTGGGGTGGTCCCTTTGATCAAAAGTGATCGGGCAGGAGGACCATGGGTTGAACTTTGGGGTGACCGGCTCCAACGCATAGACGTCCTTGAGAGCATGCTTTCGCTCCCTTTTGGGGATATAGGTTGCGTATATCATTTTCACCGTCCGCACTTGCGGGGGGAAGCCCTTCTATCCTCTGCTGTTCGGCGACCGGGGCCCCTCCTCGTCCTTGCTATGCAGCCCCTTGTCTCTGGTTTCGGCACTTAACTTGCCTGCCTGCTTGAACACCCAACAATCCCTGTTGGTGTGGTTGGGTGGTTGTTCGGGGGTGCCGTGTATCTGGCACGAGCGATCGAGTATCCGGTCTAAGCTGGATGGGCCCGGAGGGTTTCTTTTGAATGGCATCTTCCGCTGACCGGGTTTAGAGCCTCTGAATCCGGCATTAACTGTCGTATCCTCAGTGTTGTCGCTATTAATGCGGCGCTTGTGCTTGTTGCGACGTGACCTGCCGTTGTTGTCCTTGGTATCCGAATTGCCAGGGCTCTTGGTTATATTATTGCTACGAGCTAGCCAGCTGTCTTCTCCCGCGCAAAAGCGGGTCATGAGTGTCGTGAGGGCTGCCATAGGTTTCGGCTTTTCCTGTCCTAGGTGCCGGGCAAGCCATTCGTCTCAGATGTTGTGCCTGAAGGCTGCAAGGGCCTCGGCATCCGGACAATCGACTATTTGATTTTTCTTGGTTAGGAACCATGTCCAGAATTGTCTGGACGATTCCTCTGGCTGCTGGATTATGTGGCTTAGGTCATCAGCGTCTGGTGGTCTCACATAAGTGCCCTGGAAGTTGTCAAGGAATGCCGATTCCAGGTCCTCCCAGCAACTAATTGACTCTGCTGGCAGGCTGTTAAGCCAATGCCGAGCTGGTCCTTTAAGCTTGAGCGGGAGGTATTTGATGGCGTGTAGATCATCACCACGGGCCATGTGGATATGAAGGAGATAATCCTCGATCCATACCGCGGGATCTGTTGTGCGATCATATGATCCGATGTTTACGGGTTAAAAACCCTCGGGGATTTGATGATCCATTACTTCGTCTGTGAAGCATAGTGGGTGTGCGGCGCCCCTATACTGGGCTATATCGCGACGCAGCTCGGATGATCTTTGTCTTTTGTATTCGGCCTGGCCGTATTTATCATATCCGGCGTGACGATTATCGTCACGTGACGTGGGGCGCCCACGCGATCCGTAGATCGATCTTGTTTGCCTTGCCTTATTCTCCAATATGTCTCGCAGGTCTGTTGCGTTTCCCCGCGCTCTGGTATTTTTTGAGCGGTGTCGGGGTGCGGCTTGGGTCGAGGGCCGGAAGGCCTCTATGTCACGGCCACGGGGTGGCCGATCAGGCGCATCGTACGCTGGTGATGTAGGTTTAGTTGCTTCCTCCTCAAGTTGGGGTAGCAGCCTGCGCTTTGGGTAGCTCTTGGAGGGGCGTTCGAGTTTATACTCTTCGGCCGCCAGGACTTCAGTCCATCTGTCGGCTAGCAAGTCTTGGTCACCTCTAAGCTGCTGCTGTTTTTTATTGAGGCTGCTTGTCGTGGCCATAAGCCTGCGTTTGAAACGCTCTTGTTCGACGGGATCCTCTGGCACGACGAATTCGTCGTCGTCGAGGCTTGCCTCGTTTTCGGAGGGAGGCATATAATTGTCGTCCTCGACCTCCCTGTCCGCAGCTCTCTCATGAGTACTGGCTCCCTCGTTCTCCTGCGCTGAATCCTGCTGGAGGGGGTTGTCTTCGGCACTGTCCGGGGTGTTGTTGTCTCCGGTGCCGGACTCGCCGTTTTTGCTTTGGCGGGATTTAGAGCGGCGCCGCTGACGTCGGTGCTTGGGTTGCTTCTTGGAGGTGTCATCCTCTGTTTTTTCATCGCCATCCCCTGCTTTGGGGGTGTCCACCATGTATATGTCATATGATGAGGTGGCTTTCCAGTGCCCTATAGGTGCTGGTTCTTGGTCGTCTCCTTCATCGGTGTCCATACCGTCGATGTCTTCGGAGTCGAAGTCGAACATGTCGGTTAAATCGTCGACAGTGGCTACGAAGTGGGTGGTGGGTGGGTTTCCATTTCTTCGTCATCCGCATCCCAACCATGCTGACCATAGTCCAGCCAGGGCTCTCCTAACAAAGAGAGAGACTTTAGTGAATTCAGGATATCACCAAACGGCGAGTGCTGAAAGACGTCCGTGGCGGTGAACTCCATGATCGGAGCCCAATCGGGTTCGATCGGAAGAGGTGCGGAAGATTCGGAATTCGGAATAGAGTCCGGCACCCTGGAGTCATAGGCCTCGCAAAGGACTAGGCTGGTGTTCGGCTCTATCGCCGTAGAGATTGCGGCTCCTGGGGCGGCGTCCAACCGTCCGGCCCCAACTGGCGCAGTCGGCTCTGAGGTAATGGTCGGAGCGGGCACCTGAGCGACGCTCTGGGCATTGTCCGGCGGCAGAGCTAAATCATGCCCATCGTGACAGTGTGGCGTGCTCGGCCGTGGCTCGAATCCGTCGAAGATCAAGTCCCCGCGGATGTCGGCCATGTAGTTTAAACTTCCAAACCTGACCTGATGGCCAGGGGCGTAACTTTCAATCTGCTCCAGATGGCCAAGCGAATTGGCCCGCAGTGCGAAGCCGCCGAATATGAAGATCTATCCGGGGAGAAAAGTCTCACCCTGGACCGCGTTGTGGTTGATGATCGAAGAAGCCATCGGGCCTAAAGGTGACGACACAGAGGAACTCTCAATGAAAGCACCAATGTCGGTGTAAAAACCGGCGGATCTCGGGTAGGGGGTCCCGAACTGTGCGTCTAGGCGGATGGTAACAGGAGACAAGGGACACGATGTTTTTACCTAGGTTCGGGCCCTCTCGATGGAGGTAAAACCCTACTCCTGCTTGATTAATATTGACGATATGGGTAGTACAAGAGTTGATCTACTACGAGATCAGAGAGGCTAAACCCTAGAAGCTAGCCTATGGTATGATTGTTGTTCGTCCTACGGACTAAAACTCTCCGGTTTATGTAGACACCGGAGAGGGCTAGGGTTACATAGAGTCGATTACAATGGGAGGAGATCTTCATATCAAATCGCCAAGCTTGCCTTCCACGCCAAGGAAAGTCTTATCCGGACACGGGACGAAGTCTTCAATCTTGTATCTTCATAGTCCGGGAGTCTGGCCAAAGGTCATAGTCCGGCCATCCGGGCACCCCCTAATCCGGGACTCCCTCACCCGACATTTGCTCGAATGTTGAAAGCAAGAGTTTCAGTTTGCGAGACTTATCCAGGTCATGTTACATAAAAAGGATTGTATCAACAACATATTGCAATATAGAGAGGTCACCGTCCACAAGGCGTGGCACTACTCCTGCAATCTGACCATTCTACTTGGCGCGCTTAATCAGCATAGCCAACATGGCTGCTACAATGTTAAATAACATTGGAGACATAGGGTCAGCCTGTCATAGTCTTTTTTTCTCGAAGTAATGACCTACATCGTCATTAACTTTGATAGCCACACTTCCTCCAGAAATAAGATTTTGCATCCACTGGCATCATTTGTCAGAGAATCCTTTCATTCTCAAGGACAATTGGAGAAACGACCATTTGACTTTGTCATGAGACTTTTCAAAATCAATCTTCAATACTACCCAACTCATGATTTTCGGTGCATCTCAGTACAGTCTTATATAGAATCACTACTCCATTGAGTATATTTCTTCCTTGCATGAAAGTCGTTTGAGATGGCTGGACGACCTGGTCAACAACCGCGTTGAGCCTATTAGTAGACACTTTGGTGAATATCTTGAAGGAGGCATTATGGAGGCATACGAGTCCATATTGCCGGATCCGCTCAGCCTCCTTAATTTTTGGCAACAAAACAATCTCGCCAAATAAGCCTAGATAGGTCAAGTTGGCCGGCATGAATAAGGTTGAACAATTACAATAGGTCAACCTTGATGACATCCCAAAAGTTTTGAAAGAACTTTGCACGGAAGCCATCAGGGACTGGAGATTTGTTATGTTCCATTGGAATACCATAGCTCTCACCTCCTCTTAGAGAAAGATGTTGTGAGGATATAGTTCTCTTCTACCATGACCTGTGGAATATCATCTGTTTGCATCTCATCAAGGGTAAAGTTCCATTCATCTGGCACCCCGATCAGTTTTTTTTGGAAATGGAGGTTAAAACCCATGGCCTCTGCATCAATTGATGCATGTAGCCATCATTATTAATAATTCAACAAAGGTTTGACAATAACATACATCAAGCCACCCAAAGCCACCACTCACACCTAAAAAATCAATAATGTTGAGTGCTTTCATTCCCCATATCTAAAGCTAGTGTCATTGTCGATCCGTCCACATAACGTATCGAAACCTACAGCCGGTGCAACAAACCTAAAGCGTATACCAAATGCATATGTTTTAGAAGTCGCCATCACCATTGAACCACTGACCCATCTTCAGGAAAGAGATCCACATCATCCTTGCTATTCCGGACATCCATCGGCACCACCGCAGCGTCCAACGACACGACCTCCATGCGAGCAAACTATTGAGCATGTCACGCCCGCCGCTGATACACGCAGCGCCATGCCGCCACGTACCACCCGCCGACACAGCTTGAAGTCTCTGGAAGATCTGTCGTGCGTAGTACCTGCCGAATAGGCATGACACAGAGTAGCACATGTCAGCTAGACATGACTTGACATCTCCATCGAAGCAAGCTGCTCCACGTCTTGCCTCTTTCTTCCAGCGCCGCTCCACAAACGACGCTCCCAAGAGAGAAACGACACTGCAGTGCCACCATTATCTGATCTGGACGACCAGATCCTAGGGTTTCCCTCGGAGCAGCACGGACGGTTCGACAATAGTTACACGACGATGCCTTCATCAAGGTAACGGCGCAGAACGCCGCCACCGCCTGTCGTTGGTTCCGTTTTCACCGGCAACTATGTCTTCCCAACTTGCAGCCGGGGCTAGATGACAGATCTTTAGATCTAACCACCTCCGATGGAGGAGATGACCACCACCGCCAAGCCCAGGGTCACCGCCCCGGGTGCCCACGTGATGCAGAACAAGACCAGGAGCACCACCGTGATATGAAGCCGAGCCGAAGGTTGAGCGGCTGCAGCATGGTTGCCACCACCACCTGTCGCGGCGACTACAGCCCCGCTGTCAGACCCTGGTCATCATTATCCACCATCACTACTGAGGAGATCAAGATTGGATCCGCCACAACGATCTTGAGCCTCTGGCGCACTAGGAGAAGGCCTTCACCGAGCCGCTTGGGCTTTGCGATGGCGTCGTCATCGCCGGTGGTGGAGAGGAGAGTGGTGACAGGGGGAGGAAGGAGGCGGGGGTGCCCCGGTGCGACGCAGTGGTGCCACACGAGAGTAGGGTTAGGGTTAGGAGGGGGTAGTGTGTGATATCTACTACACAACTTGTTCTTGTAGACTCATGTTGGGCCTCCAAGCGTAGAGTTTTGTAGGACAGTAGCAAATTTCCCTCAAGTGGATGACCTAAGGTTTATCAATCCTATTGGAGGCGTAGGATGAAATGGTCTCTCTCAAACAACCCTGCAACCCAATAACAAAGAGTCTCTTGTGTCCCCCGCACAGCAAATACAATGGTAAATTTTATAGGTGCACTAATTCGGCGAAGAGATGGCGATACAAGTGTAGTAATGATAGTAGATATCGATTTTTGTAATATATAGTAGCAATAAAAAAACAAGGTAGCAAGTAACAAAAGTGAGCACAAACGGTATTGCAATGCTTAAAAATGAAGCCTAGGCTTCATACTTCACTAATACAATCTCTCAACAATGCTAATATAATTGGATCATATAACCATCCCTCAACGTGCAACAAAGAATCACTCCAAAGTTCTTATCTAGCGGAGAACATAAGAAGAAATTGTTTGTAGGGTACGAAACCACCTTAAAGTTACCTTTTCCGGTCGATCTATTGAGCTATTCCTATAAGTGTCACAAAGAGCACTAGAGTTCGTACTAAAATAACACCATATGATAATGTCACCTAGATACTCCAATGTCACCACAAGTATCGATGAGTAAATTGTATGATATGCATCAAAGAATTGCAGATCCATAACACTCAATCCAACACAAATAACTTAAAAGAGTGCCCCGAGATTTTTACAGGAGAAAGTAGGATGAAAACATGCATCAACCCCTATGCATAGATTACCCCAATGTCACCTCAGGAATCTGCGAGTTGAGTTCCAAGAGATACATCAAGTGCTCTCAAATCCATAAAAGTATTCAATCCAATAATAACGAAATCTCAAAGAGAAAACTCAATTCATCACAACAACATAGAGAGGGAGCAACACCATATGATCCAACTATATTAACAAAGCTCGTGATACATCAAGATCATGCCAAATCAAGAACACGAGAGAGAGAGAGAGAGAGAGAGATGAAACACATAGCTACTAGTACAAACCCTCAGCCCCGAGGGTGGACTACTCCATCCACATCATGGTGGCCGCCGGGATGATGAAGATGGCCTCCGGTGATGATTTCCCCCTCCGGCAGGGTGTCGGAACAGGGTCTAAACTGGTTTTTTGTGGCTACAGAGGCTTGCGGTGCTACTTCTTGAGGTTGCGTTGGTTTTTCCCTTGAAGAGGAAAGGGTGATGCAGCAAAGTAGAGGTAAGTATTTCCCTTAGTTGAGAACCAAGGTATCAATCCAGTAGGAGGTACAACCAAGTCTCCAATTTATGCACCTGCACAAACAATCAAACACTTGCACCCAACTCCATAAAGGGGTTGTCAATCCCTTCACGGTCACTTGCAAGGGTGAGATCTAAAAGAGATAGATATAAAATAAATAAAAGTAAATAAAGTTCAGCGAGGTATTTTTGGTTTTCTGGTTTTGTAGATCCAAAAATATATGATGGAAAATAGACCCGGGGGCATAGGTTTCACTAGAGGCTTCTCTCTTGAAGGAAAGTATAAGGTGAGTAAACAAATTACTGTCGAGCAATTGATAAAACAGCGCAAAGTTATGATGATATCTAAGGCAATGATCATCAATATAGGCATCACATCCGTGACAAGTAGACCGACTCCTGCCTACATCTACTACTACTATTCCACACAACGACCGCTATCCAGCATGCATCTAGAGTATTAAGTTCATAAGAACGGCGTAATGCCTTAAGTAAGATGACATGATGTAGAGGGATAAACTCAAGCAATATGATGTAAACCCCATCTTCTTACCCTTAATGGCAACAATACAATATGTGCCTCGCTGCCCCTCCTGTCACTAGGAGAGGACACCGCAAGATTCAACCCATCACAAAGCACCTCCTCCATTGCAAGATAGATCAATCTAGTTGGCCAAACCAAATCAATAAACCAAAGAGAAATACAAAGCCATCAAATCATGCATATAAGAATTCAGAGG
Source organism: Triticum aestivum (assembly GCF_018294505.1). NCBI lineage: Eukaryota > Viridiplantae > Streptophyta > Magnoliopsida > Poales > Poaceae > Triticum > Triticum aestivum. Next base: position 164,912,120 of record NC_057813.1, read on the forward strand.
AGACTCAAATAATATTCATATATAATCTGATCATAAATCCACAGTTCTTCGGATCTCGACAAACACACCACAAAAGAATATTACATCGGATAGAACTCCAAGAACATCAAGGAGAACATAAATATCAAAGAGAGAGAAGAAGCCATCTAGGTACTAGTAGGCCCCGTAGGTCTGTGGTAAACTACTCACACTTCATTGGAAGGGCATCAAGGTTGATGTAGATGCCCTCCGTGATCGAATCCCCCTCCGGCATATCACCAGAAAAGGCCCCAAGATGGGATCTCACGGGAATAGAGGCTTGCGGCAGTGGAAAAGTATTTTGCTGGACGCTTCTAGTGGTTTGGGAATATTTGGGAATTTATAATGCAAAGATTTGGGTTGGAGGACTCCCGAGGGGCACACAAGCCCTCAGGGCGCTCCCTGGGGCGTGCCTGGCAGGCTTGTGGCCTCCTCGGGAACCTTCCGGTCCCCTCTTCAAGTTCGCTGGATGTCTTCTGGTCCAAGAAAAATCATCGCGAAATATTTATTCCGTCTGGACTCCATTTGATATTCCTTTGTGAAAAAGCCAAAAACAAGGGGAAAACAGTAACCGGCATTGGGCACTAGGTTAATAGGTTAGTCCCAAAAATAATACAAAATAGCATATTAATGCATATAAAACATCCAAATTTGATAATATAATAGCATGGAACAAATCAAAAATTATAGATACGTTGGAGACCTATCAAGCATCCCCAAGCTTAATTCCTGCTTGTCCTCGGGTAGGTAAATGATAAAAACAGAATTTTTGATGTGGAATGCTACCTAACATATTGATCCATGTAATCTTCTTTATTATGGCATGAATATTCAGATCCATAAGATTCAAAAAAAAGTTTAATATTGAGATAAAAACAATAATACTTCAAGCATACTAATAAAGCAATGATGTCTTCTCAAAATAACATGGCAAAATAAAGTTATCCCTACAAAATAATATAGTCTGGCTATGCTCCATCTTCATCACACAAAGTATTTCATCATCCACAACCCCGGTATAAGTCAAGCAATTGTTTCATACTTTAGTGTTCTCAAACTTATTCAACTTTCACGCAATACTTGAGCGTGAGCCATGGATATAGCACTGTAGGTGGAATAGAATATGGTGGTTGTGGAGAGACAAAAAGAAGGAGAAAGTCTCACATCAACTAGGAGTATTAACGGGCTATGGAGATGCCCATCAATAGATATCAATGTGAGTGAGTAGGGATTGTCATGCAACAGATGCATTAGAGCTATAGTGTATGAAAGCTCATAAAGTAAGTGGGTGTGCATCCAACTCGCTTGCTGACGAAGACCTAGGGGAATTTGAGGAAGCCCATCACTGGAATATACAAGCCAAGTTCTATAATGAAAATTTTCCACTAGTATATGAAAGTGACAAAATAGGAGACTCTCTATTATGAAGATGATGGTGCTACTTTGATGCACAAGTGTGGAAAAAGGACAGTAACATTGTACCTTCTCTCTTTTCTCTCTTTTTTTATGTGGGCTTCTTTGGCATGTTTTTTTGGGCTTCCTTGGCCTCTTTTATGGTTTATAAAGTCTGGAGACTCATCCCAACTTGTGAAGGAATCATAGCTTCCATCATCCTTTCCTCACATGGGATAATGCTCTAATAATGATGATCATCACACTTTTATTTACTTACAAACTCGAGAATTACAACTCGATACTAGAACAAAGATATGACTCTATATGAATGCCTCATGCATATGAGAACAATATGACAATGATGGTGTGTGTCATAATAAACAGAATGGTGGAAGTTGCATGGCAATATATCTCGGAATGGCTATGGAAATGCCATAATAGGTAGGTATGGTGGCTGTTTTGAGGAAGTTATATGGTGGGCTCAATGCATCGGCAAAAATTGCGCGGTACTAGAGAGGCTAGCAATGGTGGAAGGGTGAGAGTGCGTATAATCCATGGATTAAACATTAGTCATAAAGAACTCACATACTTATTGCAAAAGTTTATTAGCCATAGAACAAAGTACTACAGACATGCTCCTAGGGGAGAGGTTGGTTGGAGTTAACCATCAGGCGCTCCCAACCTCCACAAAAAGGATGACAATCAAAAAATAAATCATTCTCCAACTTCATCACATAACGATTCACCATACATGCATGCTACGGGAATCACAAACTTTAACACAAGTATTTCTACCAATCCATAATTACTCACTAGCATGACTCTAATATCACCATCTTTATATCTCGAACCAATATGCAAGGAATCAAACTTCTCATAGTATTCAACGCTCTATATATGAAAGTTTGTATTATATCCCTCTTGGATGCCCATCATATTAGGACTAAATTCATAACCTAAGCAAACTACGATGCTGTTTAAGACTCTCAAAATAATATAAGTGAAGCATGAGAGTTCAACAATTTCTATAAAATAAAGCCACCGCCGTGCTCTAAAAAAATATAAGTGAAGCACTAGAGCAAACTTCCTAGCTCAAAAGATATAAGTGAAGCACATAGAGTATTCTAATAAATTCATGATTAATGTGTGTCCCTCTCAAAAAGTGAGTACAACAAGTATGATTGTGGCAAAGTAAAAAAATTAAAGACTCATATCATACAGGATGCTCCTTGCAAAACACATATCATGTGGTGAATAAAAATATAGCCTCAAGTAAATTTATCGATGGATTGAAGACAAAAGAGGGGATGCCATACGGGGCATCCCCAAGCTTAGATGCTTGGTTGTCCTTAAATACTACCTTGGGGTGCCTTGGGAATCCCCAAGCTTAGGCTCTTGCCACTCCTTATTCCGTTTTCCATCAAATCTTTACCCAAAACTTGAAAACTTCACAACACAAAACTCAACAGAAAACTTGTGAGATCCGTTAGTATAATAAAACAAATCACCACTTTGGTAATGTTGTGAACTCATGCTAAATTTATAATGGTGTTATATCTACTGTATTACAACTTCTCCATGGTTCATACCCCCCGATACTACCCATAGATTCATCAAAATAAGCAAAGAACACAATAAAAAGAGAATCTGTCTAAAACAGAACAGTCTGTAGTAATCAGGAAACTTCGTATACTTATGTAACTCCAAAAACTCTGAAAAAATTAGGATCGTCTAGGAAATTTGTATAAAAATCTTGTGTAAAAAATTCAGAACCAGATCACGTTCCTGTGAATTATCAAAATTCTACTACTGGGCGCAAAAGTTTCTGTATTTCAGCAGAATCAAATCAACAATCTTCCAAACCATACCAAAGGTCTTACTTGGCACAAAGACTAAATTAAAACATGAAACCTCATCTAACCAGAGGCTAGATGATATAATTATTTGAAAACAGAAAATAAAAATATTGGGTTGTCTCCCAACAAGCGCTATTCTTTAAAGCCTTTTAGCTAGGCATTGAGATTTCGATGATGCTCACATGAAAGATAAGAATTGAAGCACAAAGAGAGCATCATATAGCACGTGAAAAAAGTTTAAGTCTAACATACTTCCTATGCATAGGTATTTTATAAGCAAACAAATTATCAAGGCAAGAAAAAACTAGCATATGCAAGGAATAAGAAAGAAACAATAGCAATCTCAACATGAAGAGAGGTAATTTAGTAACATGAAAATTTCTACAACCATATTTTCCTCCCTCATAATAATTGCATGTGGGATGATATTCAAATTCAACAATATAGCTATCACATAACATATTCTCTACATGATCCTCATGCATGCAAAGTTGACACTCTTCCAAAATAGTGGGATTATCATCAAATAATGTCATGACCTCTCCAAACCCACTTTTATCAAAAATTTCATAAGATTGATATTCTCCAAAGTAGTGGGATCATTATTACCTAGACTTGACACTCTTCCAAACCCACTTCCAGTATTATTGCAAACACTATTATCAATCTCATATTCACCATGGGGCTTAAATAAATTTTCAAGATCATAAGAATCACCCCAATCATGATCATTGCAACAAGTAGTGGACATAGCAAAATTAGAATCCCCAAGCTTAGGGTTTTGCACATTATTATCACAATTGACATTAATATAATTTATAATAACATCATTCAATCATGCTTTTCATTTAACAACATTTAAGAACTATAGAAAGTTCATCTCCATAAGAATAATTAATGTTGGATAATGGCCATAAGAATAGCAAGAATCATGTTCATCAAGGGGGAATATTTCAACCAAATCAACGGAATCATAATTATCTATAGATTCATGCATATCATTATTTTCTTCCAAAGCAGCGGACATCCTGTCAACAAATTCTTTAACATAGGCATTAGAAGCATAGTTTTCATAGCAATATTTAAGTATGTCAAAATTTTCAGATTTGTAGAGACTAATATCATATTTTTCAATCAAAGAAGCAACTTCATAAGCACCCTTAAAAGCACAAAATTCTTCAATTTGTTCGATATCATAGTAACTATAAACACCTTTGGCATAAGAAGATAAGATTTCATTATCATTAAACTCACATAAGTAGGGAATGTGTTTTTTAGGGTTCTTCGAGCAACAAGTAAAATCATAAATTTCACATAGGTTAAAAGCATAGCATAGCAAACAATTTATTTGATTCCATAAGAGTCCCCCTTTTTTAGACAAACAATGACGCACAAAATGAGCATGCTCATCTAATGATTTTCCCTCAACTAAACTAGTTGGGGTTTCAGCACAAGCACATATGGATTGAAGGTGATCCAAGTAGAAAACTTTAAGTGGATCCATATCAATAGATTTTTACCAAGCAAAGATGCAACCAAAAGAAGGCACATGGAAACACAAGCAAAGATAGCAAATGAGCAAAAAAAAGGCATACAGAAGAAGGCAAATAAAAAGGGAAATATTTTTGTGTTTTTTTGAAAACGTTTTAGAAGTGGGGGAGAGGAAAACGAGAGGAAAATGGCAAATAATGTAATGCAATACATGGGAGTTTATGAAAAGTACTTGGTAGGCTTGATGTAGAGCCTCCCCGGCAACGGCGCCGGAAATTCTTCTTGCTACTTCTTGAGCTTGTGTTGGTTTTTCCCTTGAAGAGGAAAGGGTGATGCAGCAAAGTAGAGATAAGTATTTCCCTCAGTTGAGAACCAAGGTATCAATCTAGTAGGAGGTACAAGCAAGTCTCTAATTTATGCACCTGCACAAACAATCAAACACTTGCACCCAACATGATAAAGGGGTTGTAAATCCCTTCACGGTCACTTGCAAAGGGTGAGATCTAATAGAGATATGTATAAAAGAAATAAAAGTAAATGAAATTCAGCGAGGTATTTTTGGTTTTATAGATCTGAAAATATATGATGGAAAATAGACCCGGGGGCCATAGGTTTCACTAGAGGATTCTCTCTTGAAGGAAAGCATACGGTGGGTAAACAAATTACTGTCGAGCAATTGATAGAAAAGTGCAAAGTCATGACGATATCTAAGGCAATGATCATGAATATAGGCCTCATGTCAGTGAAAAGTAGACCGACTCCTGCCTGCATCTACTACTATTACTCCACACATCGACCGCTATCCAGCATGCATCTAGAGTATTAAGTTCATAAGAACAGCGCCTTAAGTAAGATGACATGATGTAGAGGGATAAACTTGAGAAATATGATGTAAACCCCATCTTTTTACCCTTAATGGCAACAATATAATACGTACCTCGCCGCCCCTTCTGTCACTGGGAGAGGACACTGCAAGATTGAACCCATTGCAAGATAGATCAATCTAGTTGGCCAAACAAAATCAATAAATCGGAGAGAAATACAAATCTATCAAATCATGCATATAAGACTTCTGAGGAGACTCAAATAATATTCATAGATAATATGATCATAAATCCACAATTCATCGGATCTCGACAAACACACCACAAAAGAATATCACATCGGATAGAACTCCAAGAACATCGAGGAGAACATTGTATTGAAGATCAAAGAGAGAGAATAAATATAGCTACTAGCTATGGACCCGTAGGTCTGTGGTAAACTACTCATGCTTCATCAGAAGGGCAGCAAGGTTGATGTGGATGCCCTCCGCGATCGAATCCCCCTTAGGCAGATCGCATGAAAAGGCCCCAAGATGGGATTTCATGGGAATAGAGGCTTGTGGCAGCGGAAAAGTATTTTGGTGGACGCTTCTGGTTGTTTGGGAATATTTGGGAATTTATAGTGCAAAGATTAGGGTTGGAGGACTCCCGAGGGGCCCACAAGCCCTCAGGGCGCCCCCCCCCCCAGGGTGCGCCTGGTAGGCTTGTGGCCTCCTCGAGAACCTTATGGCCCCCTCTCCAAGTACTCTAGATGTCTTCTGGTCCAAGAAAAATCATCACGAAAGTTTTGTTCTGTTTGCACTCCATTTGATATTCCTTTCGAAAAAGCCAAAAACAAGGAAAAATAGCAACTGGCACTAGAAACTAGGTTAATAGGTTAGTCCCAAATATAATATAAAATAGCATATTAATGCATGTATAACATCCAAAGTGGATAATATAATAGCATGGAACAATCAAAAATTATAGATACTATCGGATTATGGGATCCCCAAACCCTTAAGAGGTTTGAACTCTAGGGTGCATGCGGAGATCTCAACCTACCCAGCCTGCCTACTCGCGATCCTCCTAAGCCTAGCGCGTCAAGCTCAAAGGGACAAAGAGACACAACAGTTTTTACCCTGGTTTGGGCCACCGTTGTGGTGTAATACCCTACTCCAGCGTTTTGGTGGATTGCCCCGAAGGGCTGAGGATGAGCTAGTACAGTAGACGAACAAGCCTCGGGAGGTGAGGTGTTCTTGAGCTGGTGTGGCGTATGCTAGCTCTACTTGTCTTGATCCCGTCCCCTTCTATGGTGGTGGCTAGTCCTATTTATAGTGTCCATGGTAATCGTCCCAAATATGAGCGGGAAGGGATCCCACAATGGCCGGATTTGAAGGGGGACAAGTAGTATAGTCTATCCTGACAAACCTAGTCTTCACCTGCGAAAAGCCTCTGGTCGTGACGCTGCAGTGGGTTCGTTGATGACCTCCGTCCTGCCGTCCTGGCGGTCTTGGTCTCTTTGCACCAGAATGGAAACCTTTGGCTGGTTCCTTGGGACTCCATGCCTGTGGCTTGCCTCCTTTGCACCAAAGAGGAAACCTGCGATCTGCGCCCGCCTGGCACCCGCCTGGCCTTGGTCGTCATGGTGCACGTCAGCTGAAGCTCGTGAGGTAACATTGCATAGAACTCTCCGCCCCTCGGGAGCCATCCTAAGGAGGCCGATTCCTTCGGGGGTCTTGGTGTTGCCCGCCTCGCGAGGCTTGGCCCCTCGTGAGGATCTTGTGTTGTTGACACTAAATCTAGGCCATACCAGTACGTTGATGGAGCCACGTGGTGGGCCGCAGGTAGGCAGGGCTGGATACCCCTGAATCCAGGATGCCGGCAGTAGCCCCTGGGCCCAAGGCGCGCTCGGACTTGGCTTCCAGGCGAAGCCAAAGGGTAAGTGCGGAGTACCGCGGGCCCTAACCGCCTGCGACCTTGGACACACGTGGTGGTTGATGGGACGTCGGCATCTCCACTTCCCCATGCCGCCTTGATATCCGGCAGACCCAGTAGTCGTCCGCTGCCAGTGCAGCTCGCCCTTTGCAAATTACCGTGCTCGGCTCTCGTTTCCTCCTTTCCAACCTCGCCGCCATGTCCATAGGTCCGGCGCCTGCGCCTCGCCCCTTTTTAGCACTCACCATGTCTCCCAAGCCGAGGAAGAAGAAGGGGAAGCTGCTCTCCCCGGCCGGTCCTCTGCCGGCCCTGGAGCCAGCTCTTGAGCAGTCGACGGTGATCAATGAGGAGGGGTTGGATAAGGTTCACCATGCGCTCGCCACTGATTCCAATGAGGGAAGGACGATGGCTGTCCTCCCTGCATCTTGGCGAGCGAGAGAGATGTGCGCCACCGCGATCCCCATCTATCTCCATGCTCTTCTCATGGGGTTGATTCCTCCCTTCTCCCTTATTCAATGTTGTGATATTGCATTACCAGATCCATCTGCTACATCCGGACCCCCACTCTATTATCCTTCTTGCCGTCTTCACTTTCCTCTACGAGGCCATGGTTGGCATCACTCCTTCCATGGCCTTGTTTTGCCATTTCTTCTTGCTTCGGTTGGTCGACGCCCACCAATGCTCTGGGTGCGCGACCTTCGAAGCTGTGGCTGCAACCCCTGGTTCGGGAATCGACTTCGAGCTCTCGCCTGCTGCGAAGGGATTCTGGAAGTAGTGGCTCCTTATGGATGCCCGCGCGTTCATCCCCCTGCTCCAGACTCCTGGGGCGCGAGCCTCGCCCAGCTCCGGCCGGTGCCATGAGAGGCTCTCCGACCGGCGTCTTGCTTTCGTCTAGAAGAGATTAGAGAGGCTTCAGGAACTGGAAGTGACGGCGCCAATGGTGGTGAAGGAATTTGTCAGGCAGCGCATCGCTTCCCTCCAGCACCATTCTCACCCAATGTGGGATTTTGCAGGAACCGGAGATCTGATGAGGCTGCAGAGGCCATCGCTGGCTGTTGACACCTTGAGCGTGGTGCTCAAACTCCTAATCGGCGAGACCGAGCCTGCTGACCTTCCGGCGGGTGGCTGCCTTCTCTATCTGTGCTCGAACAAGGTGGCCTTTGCTGGGCAGATGCCTCTGTTTGACGAGTAGGGGTTACTCCCCGAGGGCCTTGAAGGCCCCCGCGAGAACCCTATCTTTGTGGCCCCTCTCCTGATCGACTCGAGTGTGGAGGCGCGCCCCGAGTGTGGAGGCAGGTGGGCGCGCGCCTCCAGCAGCTGTCGAGGGCTCCTCCGGAGGCCCGACGCCGTTCGTGGCCTAGGAGGCCGAGGCTCCTGGGGCCCTAGGAGGAGCTGCTGCAGGACCGATGCGAACCCAAGCTCCGGGGGTAGAGGCTCCTGATGCCCTGAGTGGTGGCTCCAGAGTGGTTGCTGACGGTAAGGAGCCCACCAATGGCTCCGGAGCCGTGAGCCAGAAGATCTCGCCGCGTGCCCCTGCTCTCAGGACACCTGCCCCAGCTGCCTCGTCTAGTGTTCCCCCTCTTGAGGATCGCCCGTCGGGGTCCGGTCGGCCCCTCCTGTGCCTTGAGTCGCTCCTGAAGAGGAAGAGGTCCCCTTGCCGCAACGGTGGCACCCGTCGGCCGCTGAAGCTGAGGAGATACGTGGCTGCCGATGAGTAAGTATCTTTGCTCTTGACCTCCTTGTGTGCCGCGTTTTCTCATGGCTGGGGTTTTGCAAGGTCCCCACGAAGGCGAAACCTCGAGAAGCAGGCTTCCCCAAGGATTCCAGCTTGACACATGCGTACAGCCCCCAACGCTCTGGTCCTGCGCAGGGCGTGGGACCGACTCCAGTTGACACGACGCCACGAGGGTGCCCCGGAACCGGGCCCGATGCTGCCTCTCACCACGACTCTGCCCGCGAGATGGGGGATGCACCGGTGATCCTTCCTCTTGTCATCGCCGGCAAGGGGGTGCCCCTTGGGAGGCCTTCGTCTTCAAGCTGTGGGGCTACACCAGCCAGCCTCCGGCTGGCGGCTGGCGGAGCACCCAGCGCCTCCTGAGCGGCCTCTGAAACCAGCGAAGGTCTTGACGATGAGCTCGCGCTCGCTCGCGGGCGTAGCGCCGTGCACTTCGGGCTCTTCAGTGAAGCGATGCGTCCGATGGTCCATCTTGGCGGGGAGCTTGCCAATGTCGACACCAGGCTTGAGGCAGTGAACCGCCGCCTGGAGGATGAGTGGCAGCGGCTGAAGGTTGCCATCAACATTGGGAAGCTTCAGCATGACGAAGCTGAAGCGCGTGCGGAAACCTCGCTCGCGGCTTCATGCGAAGCTTGTGCCCGCGCCATGGAAGAGGCCGAGGCAGCCAACTACCACCGTGAGGCGGCTGAGGAGCGGGAGCGAGATCTTCTGTCTTCAAATGCGGCTCTACAGCGCGAAGTCGAGGAGCATTGCGCCCTGCTGGCCTCCTCGCCAGGCGAGGTGGCCCTTGCAGAGGCGGAGCTCCTGAGGCGCCTTGATGATTTGATGCTGGAGACCATGGAACACAACTTGGCGTAGGAGAGGCTGGAGGTGAGGTAGCGACAGGCCGCCATGGCTGAGGATGTCGTCGCCGCCCGAAAAGCTCGGGTCCAGCTGGAGCTGGAGGAGAGGGTGATGAAGGCACGTGCTGAGCTGGCTGGGAGACACCGCCTGGACCTGGAGCTGCTCAAGGCTGAGCTTGAGGGCCGGACCTTCGCCCTGAAGACCGAGCTGTAGTCTGTGGAGCAGTGTGAGAGTGCTACTCGAGAAGCCCTAATTTCTTCTGAATTTGCCTTGGCCTCCATCCGAGCCGAGCTGTCTTCTCTTCAGCAGCAGATCAAGGACACCACGGCCCTGGCGGAGAGGACCGCGGGCGAAGCGAATCGCCACCAGACGCTGCAGCGCGAGCACACCTTGATGCTTCAGGGCCTCAGACTCATAGCTAACTCTGCCTTGGGCACCATCTGCGACGAGAGCGCTCCTCACCCGCAGGAGAATGACTACGCCAGCCACCTGAACTTCTTCACCGACATCGTGACCCGCCTGAAGGCTAGGACTGCAAGGTCTCACAAGCTTGTAGCAGAGAGGAGTCATGGTCTTCTGGGGCGCATGTTCTCGCGTGTCTTCAGCCACCTCCTCAACCGCGATCCCCACTTTGACTTTGATGCTCTGCTAGTCCCCTTGCCCCCGGTTGTCCAGGACAACCTAGATGGGTGGGTGGATGACCATATGGATGCCTTGGTAGCAGAGTTTGCCCTGGAGGACGACATGGTCATGATCGCGGTCGAAGGAGTTGGCGCGAATGATGATGACGAGGAGGATGGCAGCCTCGATACAAGCAGTGCGGACGGAGGTGATGAAGAAGGGGCGTCTAGCTAGGCCCTTGTTTCTTTTGCTTTGACCTATATTACGAAAACTTGAACGCATCCTTGTGAGAGCATTTTGAAAAGGGGGTGCCCCTTATGTGTGAGATTGCTAAATGCTTTTGAAGTAGCACCCAGAGCGGGGGCCCGCAGGGCTGCGGGTCGCTGAGCAAGGTAGTTGTTTATGACTGATCTTGGGTTTCGGGGGTCTTGAGTGAGGCCTGGCATCGCGGCCGCGCTCCTTCTCCTGAGGCGAGCCTGCTGCGGGCTCGCAAGGTTCTGTGCCTCTCGAGGGGCCTGCCGGCCTGTTGTAGAGTGCCTTGTGAGAAGCCCACTGCCATACCGTGACAAGGTGGGTGTGCGAGGCGGCCGCACCCTCGAGCCCCCTGAGGGAGCGATCGGCACCAGCGCGTACACCGTACCCAGCCCCCGCTGGCGAGGAGCTTGAGGGCAGGGTAGCAGTCACGGGCTCCAGAAAGAACGCGAGAACTGAAGGCAAGAGAGCGACCCGAACGAGAAAACTCCCCCCATTTTTATAAATGCATGAAAAACAAACTGCTACAAAAAGTCGGCAAACAAGTACAAAAAGGAGGCAAAAAGCAGACGGCCGCGTGCGGCGCCTAGCTAATCTTTAGTCTTCTCACCAGCGCGGAGCTAAGTGCTTCCACTGGCTGGGCATAGTCATTGGGGACAGTGTCGGCGGCCAGCGCGGAGCGTGGTGCTTCCACTAGGACGTGGGCGGGAGCCCCCGTGAGGCCCCAGGGCGGCACTCAGGAGACTCCGGGGCGTGTACAGCCCCACTCATTATTATGTGAGAGTGTCACGAGCGAAGACCTTCACAGGTCGGAGCCTTGCTTCATGTCGCCCAACAAGGACCCTGCCGTGTGCCACCCCTGACCATTGTTGGGGAGACCGAAAACTAGGACAAGACCAAGGGGCTAGGGGGATGCTGGCGGCTTCCTCGGCGACCGTAGGCCCCCCCAACGGGGAGAAGGGTGCGCTGGCGCCTTCCCCGACGGGGAACCCACCTCTAGGCAGGGCCCTACTCCATGCGGCGCAAGGAGGGCCCTACCACCGGGCTTCCCCGCGTTGCTCCCAACGTCCTTCGTGGTCCTGCGGGGATCCGTTGTCCTGAGAGTCCTGGTGGCAGCTGCACCCTGGTTCACCTGTGATCCATGGTCAGTGTAAGCATGCTCCTGCAGCGTTAGCTGTACCCAGAGGCCATCGTCGTTGGAGATGTTGGCGAGGCTTGGTGGTGGCTCAAAGGAGAGCTCGGCCTCGTGTATATCCAGTGCCCAGCCTAGCATGGGGGATCGGCTGGGGCCGTCTCCTCGCGCGTGCCTTGGATCCATCGCGACGGGGATGTAGGCTTCCGAGCTGTTTGCACCAGAAGCACCGCCCGGCTGCCTCACGTTCCTTCCTTCTTCAGCCGCCCTCTGGTCCTGTTGGCCAGGGGTTGGCACTCCAGCGCGGCCCCTGGTGATGTCGCCTGGAGCAGCCCCGCATCGAGGGGGCATGTTCGGTGTGGCACGGGCTGCTCCGCAGGGATGGTCGGGTTCGAGAGGCTCTCTATGGCCCCTGGGAGGGGGAGTGCGGTTGTGTCGGGGATGGGCGTCCGCCCCCACCACTGCCTATAACGTGGGCAGGGTGCAGAACGGCGCTGCCCCCTGCATGCTGCATCCAGCAGCTCGGCGACCCATTCCAGCAGAGCGTCATGGCCTCTCTCCAGCAACCTGCACCACATGAGTTCTCGAGCCACGATGATCGCTGCCCGCATGTTTGCCTGTTCCCTGCACGAGTGTGGAGCGGTTACTGCAGCGTAGTTCGCAGATCGCGCGGCGACACGGCTGCGGCGTGGCGCCAGTGGAGAAGGTTGCATCATGCACCCCCCGCGGCTGGCCGCCCCTAGCGGGACGTGGGCCATGAGTAGAGCAGAGTGGAGGTCTTCCTCGACGGCGGGCGCTGCCGAGGAGGCCTTGACAACCAAGTGCTTGACGTGCGCTTGCGGGGTCTCGGCCATGGCGTCAGTGGAGCAGCGGAGGACTGGTTGACGGAAGAGAAGATCCGACGCACCCCTACCTGGCACGCCAAATACCGATTATGGGATCCGCAAACCCTTGAGAGGTTCGAACTCTGGGTTGCGTGCAGAGATCTCAACCTACCCAGCCTGCCGACTCGCGATCCTCCTAAGCCTAGCGTGTCAAGCTCAAAGGGACAAAAGAGACACATCAGTTTTTATCCTAGTTCGGGCCACCGTTGTGGTGTAATACCCTACTCCAGCGTTTTGGTGGATTTCCTTGAAGGGTTGAGGATGAGCTAGTACAGTGGACGAACAAGCCTCAGGAGGTGAGGTGTCATTGAGCTGGTGTAGCATATGCTAGCTCTACTTGTCTTGATCCCGTCCCCTTCTATTGTGGTGTCTAGTCCTATTTATAGTGGCCTTGGTCCTCTTCCCAAATATGAGCGGGAAGGGAACCCACAACAGCCAGAATTGGAAGGGGACAAGTAGTATAGTCTATCCTGACAAAAGTAGTCTTCGCCTGCAAAAAGCCTCTGGTCGTGACGCTGCGGTGGGCTCGTCGATGACCTCCGTCCTGCCGTCCTGGCGGTCTTGGTCTTGTTGCACCAGAATGGAAACCTTTGGCTGGTTCCTCGGGACACTGCGCCTGTGGCTTGCCTCCTTTGCATCGAAGAGGAAACCTGCGCTCTGCGCCCGCCTGGCCTTGGTTGTCATGGCTCACGTCAGCTGAGTCTCGTGAGGTAACATTGCATAGAACTCTTCGCCCCTCAGGAGCCAGCCTGAGGAGGCCGATTCCTTCGGGGATCTTGGTGTTGCCCGCCTCGCGAGGCTTGGCCCCTCGCGAGGGTCTTGTGTTGTTGACGCTGAAGCTGGGCCGTACCAGGCTGTCGATGGAGCCACGTGGTGGGCCGCAGGTAGGCAGGGCTGGATACCCCCGAATCCATGACACCGACAGATACGTTGGAGACATATCATGCAGCGGCGGAACTTCTGATCTAGGGTTATTTCCGGGGGGTTCTATATTTATAGAATATTTTGGCATCGGTCTCACGCTGAGATGGGCCTCGAGGGGCCCACTACCCACCAAGGTGCGCTAGAGGAGGGAGGCGCGCCCTGGTGCCTAGTGGGCAGCAGGGGCCCCCTCCAACAGTGGTCCTTTACTCTAATATTCTTCATTTGTTCCATAAAGAATCTCCAAAATGTTTCATCCAATTCCGAGAACTTTTATTTCTGCATAAAAAACAACACCACGGTAGTTCTGCTGAAAACAGCGTCAGTCCGGGTTAGTTCCATTCAAATAATACCAAAACCATATAGAATTGTTGTAACCATGGCATGAATACTTATAAATTATAGATACGTTGGTGACATATCAGTGTCCCCAAGCTTAATTCCTACTCGTCCTCGAGTAGGTTAATGATAAAAGAAATAATTTATGAAGTGTGAATGCTAGCATAGTGCATAAGTTTGATTTCAATCATTTTTCCTAGCATCAAAACAACATCTCTTTCTCACAAAACTCATCATGATAAAGTAGCAATTGAAAACGGAATTTTTGATGTGGAATGCTACCTATGATATTCATCATATACTCTTTTCTTTTGTAGCATGGACATTTGGACTTGAATGATCCAAAGCAATAGTCTATAATTGACATGAGGACATGAATACTCAAGCATATCAACAAGCAACCATGTCTTCCAAAATATCAACACTAAAGAAAGCTATCCCTAGCCCATTATGCTCAATCATTGATCCATTCATGAAACATACTCAAATATTGGCTACATCCAATGCACAAGTATGACAATAGTGTTCCCTAGTTGGTGCTTTGAAAGAGAAGATGGAGACTCAAAATAAAAATAAAAATTGCATAAAAGTAAATAGATAGGCCCTTCGCAGAGGGAAGCAGATATTTGTAGAGGTGCCAGAGCTCAAGGATTAAATTGAGAGATAAAATTATTTTGAGTGGCATGTGTTTCCTCTCAACAAAAGTGACCAATAATTCCGAATATCTTCCATGCTAGACAAATTATAGGTGGTTCCCTAACAGAAAGTAAATTTTATTTCCTTTCCACCATTCTTTCATAATCCATGGCTAGCCGTATCCACAGGTGCCTTCCATACCAACACTTTCCGAGGAATTTATTATCATAGTATTTTTCATTTCGAGACTGGGCATCCCCATTACATACCACACTCTCATGCAATGACAAGTGAATAAACACTCATCGTGAGAATAAAATACCTAGCATGAAAAATATTGGCCACCCCCTGCCGCTCCATGAGCGGTACAGGCACACAAAACAGAAATTCATTTTGAAAATTAGAGTTGGCACATGGAACGGCATGGACATACCGCATATAGGTAGGTCTGGTGGACTCATATGGCACATCTTTGGGTTTTAGGAGTTGGATGCACAAGCAACATTCCCACTTAGTACAAATGAAGGCTAGCAATAGATTGAGAAGCGACCAACAAAAAAATGTAAATGGTCATAAACACACACTAAACATAACTAACACTAAATAATGCACCATAAGTAGGATATAACTTTGTTGCATAACTATTCACTTTGCGTGCTTGCATAGGGAACCACAAACCTTAACACCAATAGTCCTACTAAAACACAATTACTCACCAACATGACTCACATATTATTATCTCCATATCGCAAAACTATTGCAAGGAATCGAACTTATCATATCCAATGATCTTCCATGAAAGTTTTATTATATCCCTCTTGGATATCCACCATATCAGGACCAATTTCATAGCTGGTGCAAATTTTCATCACTATTATAAACTCTCAAAATAATATAAGTGAAGCGTGAGACTGTTTGACAAACTACTCCAAAAATATATAAGTGAATATCAAGTGAGTAGTAGTAAATAGGTAGCTCTGTGAGGACTCTCTCCCATTTAAAACTTTCAGATCTAAGTATTTTATTAAAACAGAAAGCTAAATAAAATAAAATCGCATTCCAAGAATATCGCACATGATGTGAAGAAGCAAAAATTAGGCTCAACCGAGGCTAACCGATAATTGTTGATGAAGAAAGGTGGGATGCCTACTGGGGCACCCCCAAGCTCAGATGCTTCAGACTTCTTGGAATATTATCTTGGGATGCCTTGGGCATCCCCAAGCTTGATCTTTTGTGTCTCCTTAATTCCTTTTATATCACGCTTTCCCCAAACCTTAAAAACTTCATCCACACAAAACTCAACAAGAACTCGTGAGATAAGTTAGTATAAATCAATGGAATGACCTTATTATTCTTTACTATAGCAAATCACTAAAATTATTATTTAACATTGAATACTAAATGCCCCTTCATATTTAATACTCCTCTCCTCAAATAGAATCATTAAACAAGCAAACATATGAAAACAATGCAAACATAACGGTAATCTATCTAAACAGGACAGTTTGTAAAGAATGCAAGAAGATTTATACTTCTTTAACTCCAAAAATTCTGAAAAATTATCACACTGTCGAAAATTTATCATAGAGTACTGTGTAAACATTTCAAGATTGTATCATGTTCTGACTTTACAGAAGAATTCAGACAATGATAGAAACCTTTCTGTTTTCAAACAGCAACATATGGACTTGCAAAATAAGCATTGTAAAGGCTATACTTGACATTTTTAGTGAAGTAGAAGATACAAACATTATTCTAAATAACAACAAGAAAATACAAACAAAATAAAATTATGCTCCAAGCAAAACACAAATCATGTAACGAATAAAAATATGGCCCCAAGGTTACCGATAATGTTGGAGACGAAAGAGGGGATGCCTTCCGGGGAATCCCCAAGCTTAGTTGCTTGCATATTCCTTGAATATTACCTTGTGGGTGCCTTGGGCATCCCCAAGCTTAGGGTCTTGTCACTCCTTATTCTCCTCACATCGATATCTCACCCAAAACTTGAAAATTTCAATCACACAAAATTTAATGGAACTTCGTGAGATAGGTTAGTATGATAAAGGGCAAACCATTCACTTTGGTACTCTCAAATACAAGATTCATAATTTTTCTCACACAATGCCTACTGTACCTTCTGATTTCCACAATTTATATTGAGCAATATAATCCATAGAAACTAGAAAACAAGCAAATTGTGCATTGAAAACATAATCTGCCAAAACAGACCAGCCCGTAATGATCTGAACAATGACCATACTTCTACAATTCTAAAAATTCTAGAAAAAAGCAGGACAACATGGTAATTTATATATGAATCATCAGTAAGAAGTTTAGATAAAAATCTTGTTTATGTGAATTTACAAAATTGCAGAACTAGGCGCAAAAGTTTCTGTTTTTGCACAGAATCAAATCAACTAGCATCCACACTATCCCAAAGGCTTTACTTGGCACTTTATTGAAACAAAAGCTATAAAACATGATTACTACAGTAGCTTAATCACGTGAACACACAAAAACAGTAGGTAAAAATATTAGGTCATCTCCCAACAAGCATTTTTCTTTAATATCTTTTTGGCTAGGCATGATGATTTCAATGATGCTCATACAAAGGTACAAAATTGAAACATAACGGGAGCATAAAGAAACATATGACTAGCACATTTAAGTCTAACCCACTTCCTATGTATGGGGAATTTGTGAGAAAACAATTTATGGGAACAAGAATCAACTAGCATAGGAAGGCAAAACAACCATAACTTCAAAACTTTCAACATAAAGAGAGGAAACTTGATATTATTGCAATTCCTACAAGCATATGTTCCTCCCACACAATAATTTTCAGTAGCATCATGAATGAATTCAACAATATAACTATCACATCAATCATTCTTTTCATGATCTACAAGCATAGTATTTTTATTACTCTCCACATAAGCAATTTTATTCTCATTCATAATAGTGAGAGTATCATATGAAACTCGTGTTCAGTAAAAGGATATTCAAAATTATGACAATCATTATCACTACTTTTTATAACATAAGTATCATCACAATAATCATCATAAGTAACAACTTTATTTGTTCTCATCATAGTCAATTAAAACCTCTTCCGAAATAGTGGAATCATTACAAAATAAAGTCATGACCTCTCTGAATCCACATCTATCATTATAATAAAATTCAACACCCTCCAAAATAGTGGGAGAATTATTATCCAAAGT
The DNA here is from genome assembly GCF_018294505.1 of Triticum aestivum. Lineage (NCBI taxonomy): Eukaryota > Viridiplantae > Streptophyta > Magnoliopsida > Poales > Poaceae > Triticum > Triticum aestivum. The sequence continues at coordinate 164,930,211 of NC_057813.1, forward strand.
TCATACTCTTCCAAACCCACTTTCATAAATATTGCAATCATCATAAATAGGAGGCATGCAATCATCATACCAAATTCGATCATTCCAAGTAGGGGGACTAAAAAGATCATCTTCATTAGGCATAGCATACCCAAGCTTGGTACAAACATTAATTGTAGCAAATAAATTCTCAAACATAGCATCCCCAAGCTTGTGGCTTGGCATATCATAAGCACAACCACTCTCGTCATTAATAGTATGAATAGAACCAATGATATAACAATTACAATCATCATAATTTCCCAAGTTGGTGCCAAAAAGATTTCCAAGATTATAAGAAGTATCATTATCTTCCCAATCATAATCATCACAACAAGAAATAGGCATAACAAAATCATCATCAAGTGTATCATCTTCCACAATTATTTTTGATTCATTCTCATGAGGCACAACAATAATAGGATAAACATCATTTGGGAGGGATACCTTTTTACCTCTAATCTTTCTTCTTTTCTTCTTCTTCACCACATCATGTGTGGGTTTAGTTAAAAAAATTCAAGCTTCTTATTGATGAGATTGGTTGAATAGGGAGCTCCTCCTCGTCACCTATTTCATCATGAGAGACAATAGGAGGGAAAGTGGAAATCTTTACCCTTTCATTAGTATTCCTTTTATATTCTATTGGTTTTCCCATCTTTCTATAGTTGGCAACAAAAGCATTCTCATTGCAATTTACCATGCAAAACATATAGATATCTTTTAGGTTAGTTTCAATGTCGTTTGTGAGAATGAATACTTCAAACCAACTATTTTTATGTGTCAATTCTTCACTCCCCAAAAATAGACAAAGCTCGCTATAAAGTTCAAGGGTGATCAGTCATTACAATATTTGGCCATGATTCGATCATGAAAAGGTTTACATTGAAAATTGAGATGACCAACCTTATTGCAAATTTCACAAGTAATAGGACAAAGAGAACATAATTTTGTAGCAAATTCATCTATCACTTTGAGCAAAAAAATTGGTTCTATCATGTTTATGCTTCTTACAAAGTCTATCATCCCTATAAGGCATGTCTTCACAAACTTTGTGCACTCCACAAAAATTGACATGCTTGTAAGAAACATTTTATCATGAATAGTGCAATCATCATTAGTGTTTTGGATATTCATAGAATTCATACTAACAACATTGCAATCATGCTCATCATTCATGAATTTAATGCCAAACATTTTATTGAATTCTTCTTCCATCAATTGAGCACAATTTTCCTTTCCATCATTTTCAAGAAAGACATGATAAAGATGAATAATATGAGTCCACCTCAATTCCATTTTTAGCTTTATTTTATAAACCAAACTAGTGATAAGACAAGAAGCTAAAAGATTCAATTGCAAGATCTAAACATATACCTTCAAGAACTCACCTCCCCAGCAACGGCGCCAGAAAAGAGCTTGATGTCTACTACACAACTTGTTCTTGTAGACTCGTGTTGGGCCTCCAAGCGCAGAGTTTCGTAGGACAGTAGAAAATTTCCCTCAAGTGGATGACCTAAGGTTTATCAATCCGTGGGAGGCATAGGATGAAGATGGTCTCTCTCAAACAACCCTGCAACCAAATAAGAAAGAGTCTTTTGTGTCCCCAACACACCAAATACAATGGTAAATTCTATAGGTGCACTAGTTTGGCAAAGAGATGGTGATACAAGTGTAGTAATGATAGTAGATATTGACATTTGTGATAGTAACAATAAAAACATTAAGGTAGCAAGTAACAAAAGTGAGCACAAACGTTATTGCCATGCTTAAAAATGAAGCCTAGGGTTCATACTTTCACTAGTGCAATCTCTCAACAATGCTAATATAATTGGATCATATAACCATCCCTCAACGTGCAACAAAGAATTACTCCAAAGTTCTTATCTAGCGGTGAACATAAGAAGAAATTGTTTGTAGGGTACGAAACCACCTTAAAGTTATCTTGTTTGATCGATCTATTGAGCTATTCCTATAAGTGACACAAATAGCCCTAGAGTTCATACTAAAATAACACCATATGATATGCATCAAATAAATCTAATGTTACCTAGATACTCCAGTGTCACCACAAGTATCCATGAGTTAATTATATGATACACATCAAACAATTTCAGATTCATAATACTCAATCCAACACAAAGAACTTCAAAGAGTGCCCCAAGATTTCTACCAGAGAAAGTAGGTTGAATACGTGCATGAACCCCTATGCATAGATTACCCAATGTCACCTCTGGAATCCTTGAGTTGAGTGCCATGACATACATCAAGTGCTCTCAAATCTATAAAAGTATTCAATCTGATAATAATGAAATCATAAGGGGAAAACTCAATTCATCACAACAAGATAGAGATGGAGAAACACCATATGATCCGACTATATTAACAAAGCTCGCGATACATCAAGATCGTGCCAAATCAAGAACACGAGAGAGAGAGAGAGAGAGATCAAACACATAGCTACTAGTACAAAACCTCAGTCCCGAGGGTGGACTACTCCCTCCTCATCATGGTGGCCGTCGGGATGATGCATGGCCTCCGGTGATGATTTCCCCCTTCGGCAGGGTGCCGGAACATGGTCTAGATTGGTTTTTCATGGCTACAGAGGCTTGCGGCTACGGAACTTCTGATATAGGGTTATTTTTGGGGGTTTCTGTATTTATAGGATTTTCGGGCATTGGTCTCACGCTGAGATGGGCCTCAAGGGGCCCACTACCCACCAGGGCGCGCTAGAGGAGGGTGGCACGCCTTGATACCTAGTGGGAAGTAGGGGCCCCTCTCCAGTGGTTCTTTGCTCCAATATTCTTCATTTCTTCCATAAAAATCTCCAAAATGTTTCGTCCAATTCCGAGAACTTTTATTTCTGCACAGAAAACAACATCACGGTAGTTCTGCTGAAAACAATGTTGCTACATCTTGAGCTTGCGTTGGTTTTCCTTGAAGAGGAAAGGGTGATGCAGCAAAGTAGCGTAAGTATTTCCCTCGGTTTTTGTGAACCAAGGTATCAATCCAGTAGGAGGATCCTCAAAAGTCCCAGACACCTACACAAACAAACAAGAACCTCACAACCAATGCAATAAAGGGGTTGTCAATCCCTTCACGGCCACTTGCGAAAGTGAGATCTGATAGAGATAATATGATAAGATAAATATTTTTGGTATTTTTATGATATATATTGGAAAGTAAAAGGTGCAAATAAAAGTAGATTGAAAGCTTATATGATAAAACATAGACCCGGGGGTCATAGGTTTCACTAGTGCCTTCTCTCAAGATAGCATAAGTATTACGGTGGGTGAACAAATTATTGTCGAGCAATTGATAGAAAATCGAATAATTATGAGATTATCTAGGCATGATCATGTATATAGGCATCACGTCCGTGACAAGTAGACCGACTCCTGCATGCATCTACTACTATTACTCCACACATCGACCGCTATCCATCATGCATCTAGAGTATTAAGTTCATAAAGAATAGAGTAACACATTAAGAAAGATGACATGATGTAGAGGGATAAACTCATGCAATATGATATAAACCCCATCTTTTTATCCTCGATGGCAACAATACAATATGTGCCTTGCAGCCCCTGCTGTCACTGGAAAGGACACCGCAAGATTGAACCCAAAGCTAAGCACTTCTCCCATTACAAGAAAGATCAATCTAGTAGGCCAAACCAAACTGATAATTCGAAGAGACTTGCAAAGATAACTTAATCACACATAAAAGAATTTAGAGGAGATTCAAATATTTCTCATAGATAAACTTGATCATAAACCCACAATTCATCGGATCTCGACAAACACACTGCAAAAAGAGTTACATCGAATATATCTCCAAGAAGATCAAGGAGAACTTTGTATTGAGATTCAAAGAGAGAGAAGAAGCCATCTAGCTAATAACTATGGACCTGAAGGTCTGTGGTAAACTACTCACAACTCATCGGAAGGGCCTTGGAGATGATGTAGAGGCCCTCTGTGGTCGATTCCCCCTCCGACAGAGCGCCGACGAAGGCTCCAAGATGGGATCTCGCGGATACAGAAGGTTCCGGCGGTGGAATTAGGTTTTCATGGTCTGTTCTGATGTTCTCGGTGTACGTGGGTATATATATGAGGAACAAGTAGGTCGGTGGACGCTCGAGGGGCCCACGAGGGTGGGGGGCGCACCCATCTGTAGGGGGCGCGCCGGGAACCCTCGTGGCCGCCTCGCTTGTTGCTTGACGTCCACTCCAAGTCCTATGGATCACGTTAGTGCTCCCGAAGGTTTCATTCCGTTTGGACTCCGTTTGATATTCCTTTTATTCGAAACACTGAAATAGGAAAAAAACAGCAATTCGGGATGGGCCTATGGTTAGTAGGTTAGTAGGTTCGAAACACTGAAATATAGCATGGAACAATCAAAAATTATTGATACATTGGAGATGTATCAAGCATCCCCAAGCTTAATTCCTGCTCGTCCTCGAGTAGGTAAATGATAAAAACAGAATTTTTGATGTGGAATGCTACCTAGCATAATTCTCAATGTAATTTTATTTATTGTGGCATGAATGTTCGGATCCAAATGATTCAAAATAAAAGTTCATATTGACATAAGAAATAATAATACTTCAAGCATACTAATCAAAGCAATCATGTCTTCTCAAAATAACATGGCTAAAGAAAGTTATTCCTACAAAATCATATAGTCTAGCTGTTACTCTATCTTGATCACACAAAGTATTTAATCATGCACAACCCCGATGACAAGCCAAGCAATTGTTTCATACTTCAATAATCTCAAACCTTTTCAACTTTCACGCAATACATGAGCGTGAGCCATGTACATAGCACTATATGTGGAATAGAATGGTGGTTGTGGAAAAGACAAAAAAGGAGAAGATAGTCTCACATCAACTAGGCGTATCAACGGGCTATGGAGATGCCCATTAATAGATATCAATGTGAGTGAGTAGGGATTGCCATGCAATGGATGCACTAGAGCTATAAACGTATGAAAGCTCAACAAAAGAAACTAAGTGGGTGTGCATCCAACTCGCTTGCTCATGAAGACCTAGGGCATTTTGAGGAAGCCCATCATTGGAATATACAAGCCAAGTTCTATAATGAAAAATTCCCACTAGTATATGAAAGTGACAACATAGGAGACTCTCTATCATGAAGATCATGGTGCTATTTTGAAGCACAAGTGTGGTAAAAAGGATAGTAGCATTGTCCCTTCTCTATTTTTCTCTCATTTTTTATTTGGCCTTTATTTTTTTATTTGGCCTTTCTCTTTTTTTATAAAGTCCGAAGTCTCATCCCGACTTGTGGGGGAATCATAGTCTCCATCATCCTTTCCTCACTGGGACAATGCTCTAATAATGAAGATCATCAAACTTTTATTTATTTACAACTCAATAATTAGAACAAGATATGACTCTATATGAATGCCTCCGGCGGTGTACCGGGATATGCAATGAATCAAGAGTGGCATGTATGAAAATTATGAAGGTGGCCTTGCCACAAATACGATGTCAATTACATGATCATGCAAAGAGCAATATGACAATGATAATGCGTGTCAAATAAACAGAACGGTGGAAAGTTGCATGGAAATATATCTCGGAATGTCTATGGAAATGTCATAATAGGTAGGTATGGTGGCTGTTTTGAGGAAGGTATATGGTGGGTGTATGGTACCGGTGAAAGTTGTGCGGCACAAGAGAGGCTAGCAATGGTGGAAGGGTGAGAGTGCATATAATCCATGGACTCAACATTAGTCATAAAGAAATCATATACTTATTGCAAAAATCTAGAAGCCATTGAAAACAAAGTACTACGTGCATGCTCCTAGGGGGATAGATTGGTAGGAAAAGACCATCGCTCGTCCCCGACCGCCACTCATAAGCAAGACAATCAATAAATAAAATTGTGCTCCAACTTCATCACAAAGCGGTTCACCATAAGTGCATGCTACGGGAATCACAAACTTCAACACAAGTATTATTTAAATTCATAATCACCCAACTAGCATGACTCTAACATTACCACCTCTATATCTCAAAACAATTATCAAGTATCAAATTGATCATAGCATCTAATTCACTTTCTATGATAGTTTTTATTATACCCAACTTGGATGCCCATCATTCTAGGACCAATTTTATAACCATGGCAAATACCATGCTGTTCTAAAAGACTCTCAAAATAATATAAGTGAAGCATGAGAGATCAACAATTTCTACAAAATTAAGCCGCCGCCGTGCTCCAAAAGATATAAGTGAAGCACTAGAGCAAAACTATCTAGCTCAAAAGATATAAGTGAAGCACATAGAGTATTCTAATAAATTCCAATCAAATGGGCTTCTCCCAAAAGGTGTGTACAGCAAGGATGATTGTGGTAATCTAAAAATCAAAGACTAATATCATACAAGATGCTCCAAGCAAAACACATATCATGTGGAAAATAAAAATATAGCTCCAAGTAAAGTTACCGATAGACGAAGACGAAGAGGGGATGCCTTCCGGGGCATCCCCGAGCTTAGGCTTTTGGTTATCATTGAATATCTTGGGGCACCATGGGCATCCCCAAGCTTAGGCTCTTGCCACTCCTTATTCCATAGTCAATCAAATCTTTACCCAAAACTTGAAAACTTCACAACACAAAACTCAACAGGAAATCTCATAAGCTCCGTTAGTGCAAGAAAGAAAAACCACCACATAAGGTACTGTAATTAACTCATTCTTTATTTATATTGGTGTTAAAACTATTGTATCCCAACTTCTCTATGGTTCATACCCCCCCAATACTAGCCATAGATGCATCAAAATAAGCAAACAACACACAAAAAACAGAACAGTCTGTAGAAATCTATAACTCTCGAATACTTATGGAACTCTAAAAATCCTACCAAAATAGGAAGTCCTGGGAAATTTGTCTATTAATCTACATAAAAAAGAATCAACGCAAAAGAGCGTTTCTGTGAATTACTAAAATTATTTTTGTGGGTGCAAAGTTTCTGTTTTTCAGCAGAATCAAATTAACTATCACCGTAGGTTATCCTATAGGTTCTACTTGGCACAAACTCTAATTAAAACATGAAAACACATCTAAACAGAAGGTAGATGGAATATTTATTACTAAACAGAAGCAAAACCAAAAAAACAAAAATAAAATTGGGTTGCCTCCCAACTAGCGCTATCGTTTACCGCCCCTAGCTAGGCATAAAAGCGAGGATAGATCTAAGTAGTGCCATCTTTGGCACTCAATTCTTCAATAGAGCACTTATAATCCTTAGGAGTTTCTTTATTTTTAGTAATGATTAAGCTCCTAGGCAAGAAATCAAGAAATTCGTTTGTAGCAAAAGGTTCCTTAATGATAGCAAGAAAATTGGGATGAACACTAATTGATTTGAGATCGGCACTTCCTTTACTAGAAGATTCACCCTTGTTTTTAGGAACATACATGACCATGGCAATTTTGGTAGGAGGAATTGGGGTATTTTTCACAGATGAAAAGTCAGACCCTAAGTTGGTGATAATGTCCTCCAGTTTACCAATTCTTGTAGAATCTAAATCCATTCTTTCATTAACTATAGGTTCTTTTTCTATAAAAAAATTCAAGGTAACTCCAACCCTAGATCCATATTGGGTAATTTGATTGTGGATCTTTTATCCAAATTTTCAATTAACGCAACAGTGGCAACTTTATTTTCAATAATTTCAAGCCTTTGCATCACATGTTCCAAAGTTAAAACAGTTCCATTAACCAAAAGAGGGGGTGGACCAAACAAATCTTACATAGCATTATAAGCATCAAAAGTATGGCTACCCAAGAAATTCCCTCCGTTAATGGTATCAAGGATATATCTATTCCATGGAGTAATGTCTACATAAAAATTGCGAAGAAGAACGGAAGTGTATTGCTTCCTAGTAGATCTACTTTGAGCATTGCAAATTCTATGCCAAGCATGTATTAAATTTTCTCCCTCCCTTTGTTTAAAATTGAGAACTTCATGATCAGGAGTATTAACGATAATAGGAGGACTAGCCATAGCGATGAGCACACAAAAGGCAAGCGAACGAGAGAAAAGATTGGGAAAGAGAGGGTGAATAAAATGGCAAGGGTGAAGTGGGGGAGAGGAATACGAGAGGCAAATGGCAAATAATGTAGTGCGAGGGAGATGAGTTTGTGATGGGTACTTGGTATGTCTTGACTTGAGCGAAGACCTCCCCGGCAACAGCGCCAGAAATCCTTCTTGCTACATCTTGAGCTTGTTGGTTTTACTTGAAGAGGAAAGGGGGATGCAGCAAAGTAGCATAAGTATTTCCCTTGGTTTTTGAGAACCAAGGTATCAATCCAGTCGGAGGCTCCTCAAAAGTCCCACACACCTACACAAACAAACAAGAACCTCGCAACCAACGCAATAAAGGGGTTGTCAATCCCTTCACGGACACTTGCGAAAAGTGAGATCTGATAGAGATAATATGATAAGATAAATATTTTTGGTATTTTTATGATATAGATTGGAAAGTAAAAGATGCAAATAAAAGTAGATTAAAGCTTATATGATAAAAGATAGACCCGGGGGCCATAGGTTTCACTAGTGGCTTCTCTCAAGATAGCATAAGTATTACAGTGGGTGAACAAATTACTATCGAGCAATTGATAAAAAGGTGAATAATTATGAGATTATCTAGGCACGATCATGTATATAGGCATCACGTCCGTGACAAGTAGACCGACTCCTGCCTGCATCTACTACTATTACTCCACACATCGACCGCTATCCAGCATGCATCTAGAGTATTAAGTTCATAAAGAACAGAGTAACGCATTAAGAAAGATGACATGATATACAGGGATAAACTCATGCAAAATGATATAAACCCCATATTTTTATCCTCGATGGCAACAATACAATACGTGCCTTGCTGCCCCTGCTGTCACTGGGAAAGGACACCGCAAGATTGAACCCAAATCTAAGCACTTCTCCCATTGCAAGAAAGATCAATCTAGTAGGCCAAACCAAACTGATAATTCGAAGAGACTTGCAAAGATAACTTAATCACACATAAAAGAATTCAAAGGAGATTCAAATATTTCTCATAGATAAACTTGATCATAAACCCACAATTCATCGGATCTTGACAAACACACCACAAAAAGAGTTACATCGAATAGATCCAAGAATATCGAGGAGAACTTTGTATTGAGATTCAAAGAGAGAGAAGAAGTCATTTAGCTAATAAGTATGGACCCGAAGGTCTGTAGTAAACTACTCACAACTCATCGGAAGGGCCTTGGAGATGATGTAGAGGCCCTCTGTGGTTAATTCCCCCTCTGGCGGAGCGCCGGCGAAGGCTCCAAGATGGGATCTCGCGGATACAGAAGGTTGCGGTGGTGGAAATAGGTTTTCGTGGTCTATTCTGATGTTCTCGGGGTACGTGGGTATATATAGGAGTAAGAAGTAGGTCGGTGGACGCTCGAGGGGCCCACAAGGGTGGGGGCGCGCCAACCTGTAGGGGGCACGCCGGGCACCCACATGGCCGCCTCGCTTGTCACTTGACGTCCACTCCAAGTCCCATGGATCATGTTTGTTCCAAAAAGATCGCTCCCGAAGGTTTCATTCCATTTGGACTCCGTTCGATATTCCTTTTCTTCGAAACACTGAAATAGGCCAAAAAACAGCAATTTGGGCTGGGCCTCCGGTTAGTAGGTTAGTCCCAAAAATGATATAAAAGTGTAAAGTAAAGCCCATAAACATCCAAAATGGGTAATATAATAGCATGGAACAATCAAAAATTATAGATACGTTGGAGACGTATCAAGCTTCAACCCGGGTTAGATCCATTCAAATCATACCAAAACCATATAGATTGTTTTAACCATGGCATGAATACTTCATAAATTATAGATATCTTGGAGACGTATCAGTGTGTACCTCTTAAAATGGGAGAGGTTTTCACTTCCCGGCCTCTACGCCAACTAGGGATGCATGCAACCATTTTAGTTTGAGTACCAAGATAAACATGATCCTCGGAATTTTTTAAATATGTATCAAGATATTTCTTCATGAGTGGTTCCACCACACACCAAGCTTGATCCTTAATAAATGGGGGAGAACCCCTGTGCATCACCTATCAATTCTAGGTATTGAATTCGGGTTGTTAGGCTGCAGAACTGCATGCCCAACCACTGAGCCAAGGCTCTCTTTGCTTAAAAATGGGAGAGATTTTAACTTCCCGGCCTCTGCGCCAACTAGGGATGCATATAACCATTTCAGTATGAGTACCAACATAAACATGGTCCTGTGCTAACTAGGGATGCATACAACCATTTTAGTATGACTACCAAGATAAACATGGTCCTCATAATTTTTTTAAACTAGAGGATACCCCGCATGTTGTTGCGGCAATTGATTGATGAAATTTTTGGCCCATAACCTGGGAACTAAAATTAAAAATACATATGAATTATTATATTTGATTATGTATAGTTGTAAAATATTTGTTGAATATAAGTAGAATAATTGAATGGAAAACATTTTTCACATGCAAGATTCCATGTTGAGGTGGGCCTTATCCCATTCATAATTACTAGATCGGGATCGCGCCTTGGCGCGAAGGTGCCGGTCCAACATTTTGGTCAAGCATGTAATGCTAAGTTAGTAGTATTCAAGGTTTAACATATGTTATTCAATTATGGTCACTAAAACTTTGTTAGTACAAATAAATAACTTTAAGATGGGCCTTTCCATGATCAAACTTTAGTTTCTTTCGTGTTCCTATAACAAAATGCAATCAACATGAAAATAATTTTAAATTACCTGAATATTATTTCATAAAAACAAATGGTTTAAGCAGTGAAGCTTCAAAATAGGCATATTCTAATTTTGATAAAGCCAACTGAAAACCTGAACTTGAAAATAATATCGGTTTGAAAACATCCACGAATGTAACTTCACTAAAAACGAGCGTCAGTTTAGCTCAAAGCTACAAATTGTAGAATTCACAAAAAGAACTAAGCACAAAAAGATATATAATGCAGGAAATTGTTGAGCCAAAATATTTTGAGTCATGCAAATTAACTCTAAATTTTGTTTCTGTGACCTAGAACACGAATATGTCAATGACCTGGACTACAAGTTATGTGGCAAACTGGTCGGAGACCTCGTTAAGCTCCATGACTCCAGAGACCTGTAAGCCAAAATGATGGATGTAGCAGCGGTCAGAGAGAGAGGGAGACAGAGAGGGGGAGAGAGGGGGGTGAACCTGGCCGGAGTAGAGCAGCATGGATTGCATGGAAAAGAGGACAGGCGACGGTTGGCCACCGGATCCAGCGCTGCCATGACCCCTTCTCCATGTGTGCGGGGTGCCTGTACCATCAATGTGGAAAAATAGGTAATGATCAAGTTAGTAGGGAGCACCTTTAAAAAAATTAGTAGGTATCATAATTTGCGCAAGTATTACAATGAAATTTCCGGTTCAAGAGAAAGAAGAAACATTCATTTGTATGTGAAGCAAGACATCTTCAAGTTCAACATGGTCATGGGATTGTAAGGCTGCATCAAGTTCAATGTGTTCATGAAACCACCAAAGCTAATCACTTGACACAAAATTCAGTGCTAAGAGCATAAACATGAGAGAGCAAGTACTAAGAGTAGGAGCATTATAAGCTGCACTTGAGACATACACCAACTACTACATACAAAACTTGGAAGTGTATTTTCTTTTCATAGGTACACATCCTTTAGTATATCTCAAACAGAACAAATAAAACAATCTCCTAAGAGAACGTTCTACTGACATAATGGGTATAGTAAAGTCTCATTGTAACATTGATACATAATCATGTTGTTACAAAAGAGAGAGGTACAATAATCACCTGACTAATGGCCATGAATTTGTTTGTTAATCAGCCACACCTGCAATGGAGGTATAGTAGATCTATAAGACACAACTGTCTATTTACATGAATTTGGGTAAAATTATGTATTTGACCTGTCAAGAGGGAAAGAACGAATCATATGTTCTTACCATTTCAAAACTAAACTTTGCATTGTGTGACGATACTTGCCCTCAGATTCAATTCCAAGCACTTAATGCCAATTTGAAGACCAAAACTAAATGAAACCATTAAGTTTAGACTTATGTGCCTGCTTTGTGACAATGTTACTGTAGTTGTGCAAATATAAGAACCATTAAATTCCTCTTATGCATTTTCTTGGAACAAACCAAACATATATATTTAATTTAGTAGTCATAACGGGTTTGGTTTGTTTCTAAAAGCAGAGTTACCCAACAAACAGGAAGGATGAAATGAAAAATGAAATTAGCCTTTGCTTCAGCTCATTGGCAGGCTATGCCCTTATAAGACAAATGTTCATTTGTAAAACTAATCAGACTATCATTGCACACACAGTTGAATGAAGTAATGGTATCAGTTCTCCCATGGGACAACCTAGTGAACAATTGACCATAGAGGAAGGGGTAGGTAGAACATTAGAAGCATCTGGTATACCTGGAGGTGATACGAAGATGACTCGAGAGTGACATCTTTTCGATGATGAGGAGCGTGACGATGCAACCGCCAATGGTGTTGCTTCAGCCTGTCCTCCTTCTCGTAACCGCGGTTGTATCTTGCGAGGCACATTGAGTTGTCAATTCCCAATTTCACAACATTATCAGATAAAAGGAAGAGGGCACCAAGATTTGATCAACATTTTTATACAATGTATCCGAATCTACTTAAACCCTAAATACTCCCATGAATCCTAGGAAACTACACATAGATTCTAGCATGACATATTAGTTTTATTTTGAAGAGGCAAGGTATCAAACATCTAGCACCAAGAGAGATTTAGTACAATTCCTGCCCAACCAGTAGGCAAATACCAAGCTAGTGTGCAAGTGTACAAATAATAACGCATGGCAGAACTGTTAAAACATAAAACATGAGCCCCGGACCTTTTTCAGATATAGAAACATGACATATGAAGCACCATTTTACAATAGCCATGAAGGAAACCAGTAATGGTCATCATGAAATAGTCACCCAGGAGCTTGCTGCCAGCACCATCGATGGTAACCACCTAGGGTTCTATCCTTAGATCTACCTTGATTGAGGCATCACTCTTATGTGTTCTTCTGTGAAATGAGCAGAAAGATGCTCCATTGTGTTCTTCTGTGAAATGAGAAACTTGCATCAAAATTAAAAAGAAAGGATATCATAGTAGAGGTCTTGTACCAAATGACTTCCAGAAAGGGAAGCGATGTACGGAAATACAGAAAGTATGGCAAGAAAGGATATAATAGTAGAGGTCTTGTACCAAATGACTTCCAGAAACGGAAGCAATGTATGAAAATACATAAAGTATGGCAAGAGATTAGTTATGTCATCAGACAGCAAAACAGTTGGCTATGGTTTTGCTAATGCTAATACATCTTGTTAGAAATCAAAGGAGTAAGCTCTATGTGAAATAAAATGTTCCAAAACTTAGCAATGGAAACAAACACCGAATACTACAAAAAAAAGCTGGGATCTGGTGTGTCTAGGCAAGCAGTTTTTTATTCTCTCTTTTATACATAGTAATCAATCATGACACAATCCAGGTAGGAATTAGGGTAGAGCATGCTTTATTACACGGATAATTTAATTAGCAGGCTTCTAACCCATCATAGGATTCACCTATAGAGAGTCACTTTTGGGCTCAAAGAACAATGCATTAGCCTATTCCATTTACTTTTGGCGTACCCTCTCATACGAACACGACATTGCAACAAGTAAATAACTAAGGGAAAACATGCAAAACCAATCAACCCTTTGTAGCTTTCATTTGATCGGTCCACTAAAAATGAAAGCATCCATTAGAAAGGAAAAAGGTTAACGAAAGTGCTCCTAACAGAAGTATACAAAAATAAAACACGAATATCTTTTTTATCTGACATCAAATAAATTTTCTTATTGAATTTGAGTATACATCAAGTAGAGTGCCCCAGAGGGGGGGTGGCATGTTTGTCCAACAGAAAATTCATTGGTCTAGACACCGTTCACTATGCTTTTTTAGAAGATGTAGAACGCAAAAAAGAATCCGTCTGATACAAATTGCACATCGTGTCATGGGTTAAGTATGAAAATGAAGATAATATTGCATATAAAACAAATGGCAGCTTATGAAACAATGGACTCCTAAGATGAAAGAAATAGTGTAAGAAAAGGGAATTATGACATCTTTTCGTTACCAGCAGGATATGTTTCTGAGCTCCTCCATAGCCTGAACTCATAATGCTTGAAAAGATTCGTCAACACTATGGGAAAGCAAGCTTATAGATAAAGTTGCAGCTCATAGTAAGGTCTCGTCATCATTGTTCCAGAACTGTAATAGAATATAATAGTATTTCCTACAGAGACTGTAAGTGATAATAAGCTAATATCATCATGCAAATTTCATGGGCTCAAATTGCGTATTTCCTACAAAGTCTGGAAATACAGAGTTTAAGATGGTATCATAATTTCTCATTATCTTAGGATAACATGTATAGGTTCATGTAGTTGGATAAATAGATCACCCATACGATAACAACATTTAGAAGGTGGCTGACAACGGTACGGAATTGCATATACACTTCTATAAATGATATACATTTTATTAAAAAAAGGACAATTCATCACATGACTTTGATAAATGCTCCAGGACGAACGCAAGGTGAAAAGATAAGGTTCCCATCAAAAGCATGCTTATCGGGATTTACACACATATCGAAACAAATGGGAATATGAGAGTCTTACAATGAAGGTGCACATAATCGTATACAAATACTATATGTTAAGATGACAAATAATATCCCACCAAGGGTTGGCATTAGTGAGTACTTAAGAAACTGCATAATCATATTTATCAAAGATCATATGTTTCTATGCTAGTAGTGCATTCACAGCAACCTAGATAGTTTTACGAAGCAATTATTCTCCTCATGTGATACATAAGAAACTATGTATGTACCTATATGAAGCTATCCATGTGTATTAGTTTTAGCTAACATAAGGATACACCAGCAATAGCTATAGAAGTGCAGACCTGATATAGATCACAATCGAGTCCTAAGAGGCGATCTGTTCAACAAAATTTAGGAATGAGCTCAGCAAAAAGGACCAGAACTGTGGGTGTGTGTGTGCGTGCGTGCGTGTGTGAGAGAGAGAGGAACCTGAGAGAGACCGAGCACATCGAGGTTCTCCTTCCTCTTGCTCCTTCCTAATCACAACATGGCAGAAAATCAATTGTTGTTTCAGGAATGAGCTGATCAAAATGACAATGTCTCGGAAGTTAATAGTTGACAGATGGCATCATTGCAGCAACAAAACCTAAAAATGACAACCAAGAACAAATAGACGTGATATAGTGACTCTTTGGCACATGTCAGTTGGATGCAGATAGCATGTAGATGGACACAAAAATTCAAAAGAGGAAAGGAAGCAAATCGCGCAACATCATGTCAACAATCATACCTCATTCCAAGCTTAACCAGAAAAAATTCTGGTGGAATTGCTACGATTATTTGTAGGTTCAATAATTGACTGACACTGTTCTTCGACTGAGATGATCCAAGACTGTGGCTAACCGCTTAGGCCCACACTACCAAATCGGAGCAGTGGTACTACTAATGCCAAATATAGCATAGTTGAAAGACAAAAACTAAAGACATAAATATATTTATCAATGTGACGCAGACTAATTATCATATTGTTCAATGGACATAAATAAGTTAATTCTCAATTATATTTATCGAACTAATTATCATGATGCTCAATGGACCAAACAAGTTCGAACCAACCACTGTAGATTGCAGAAACCTTAATGATAATCAAACACTTTTTTTCTTTTTGCGGGGAATCAAACACTAATGAATTGTTAAACTGATTGTTTCTGTCGATGGAATCAAAAGAAGGAAGATTCTGGCAGCACTTTTTTGACATTGCCAGAGTTAACAGAATTGGATATCTTTTTATGGATGGGATGGAAGGAACCCGAATCAGGATCAGGGGCTGGTTCCGTCAGGCTTACCATCTTCAAGGCAAGTATCCCGTCATATGGCTGGTACGTGGCGACCCCGCTGATGGTGAGGTCCCTCTCCTTGGGCTCCTCCATCCATTCCCTCACTAAATCTAGGGATAGCTGCACAATCATCAGCACCAGCTATGTCAGGCTATTGATACTGATTTCTAGAACAAAAAATGAAAGGTTTTGAGAACAAAACATAACAAGAATGGAGGGAGAGGCACTTACGTGGTTCTCAGCGAGGTCGAGCTGGATGACACCAGCTGGGTTGGAGGCGGGGTGGTAGGGGTCGGCGGCGCAGCGGCGGAGGCCGGCGTAGTAGAGGGAGTCCTCGCCTAAATTTATTCTATTTTTGGCAGGGAAGAGAGAATAGGGAAATGTACAGTCCTAATACTACTTAAAAAACAGTACGGACAATGTCATAGGAAATTAGTTATGCAAAAAAGAAAATGGCCAAAACTATATAGCCTGGTCGGAGTTTCATTCTTGTTAATTGCAGACGCATGCCATGTTGTACAACACATTCTCTTAGAATTAGATTTACTTTCAAGTGTCTCGTTGTGGTCAACTATCACAAATACATACTATGTAAAAACCTAGCTAGATCCAAATCTCCAGGACATCAAGGTACCAACATAACATGACTGACCCAAAATTTGTTTGGAACCTAGCTAGACCTGAGAATCTACTCCACAAGAACAAACCAATAACCTCTACAAAAACCTAGCCAGTACTTGACTCCTTTCCTGAGACGGGAAGGGAGCGACGCCACCAAATGGTACAAGAACATAACAGGAAAAGAAGCTCACCCAACTAGATTGTGGCCGACATGGTCACTGGAAGCAAAGGTGGAGCGAGGGCAGTTGATGCGAAGACCAACTTTGGGAATGAGGGGGGCATTTTCTTCCTCCCACGTGGCTTCCATGTCCTCCTCTTCTTCCTCCCCTATGACCTCTTCTCCTTCCTCCCCCACGGCCTACTCTTTAGGGTTATATGTGTCGGTGCAAGCGGGGGTGTAGACCAGCGTCTAGGGTGGGGCATCGGTAGACTGGGGCGAGGTGGAGTCCCGTCTATTGATGGCGGCACCGGAGACGGCCATGCCCAAGAGGAATCGATGGTGGCGGCGGCGGCAGTGTTCGCACGGGGAGAGGAGGCCCCGCGAGAGCGGGCGTCGCGGAGGAGGAGGCGGCGGCCGTGAGGGACCCTGGGGACGGGCAGGGCGGCGGTCGAGCGGCTGGGAAGGGGAAAGGGAAGGACGCGCGGATGAGGAGGCGGCTAGGGTTCTACAGGAGCTGCTGGATTTTATATACCCATAGGTGAAATGACGACTATACCCTTGGTGCACCGATTTTACACATGGTGGCATGAGTTTTCTACCACTATTCACTGCTACAACGCCGGGTCTCGATCCGATGGCCCAGCTCCTCCAGTGGCTTGATCTGACAGCCTAAATCGCATCAAAAAACGATCCGACGGCTAGAAGTCCCTGAGCGTTGAGAGAGCTTCATTTTCCCCTCGGTTCTTATCTCTGGATATGATGAGGTGGCATGCTTACATGTTGAGATAAATAAGTTAGTGGGGATGACTCTCTTAGGTATATAAGATGAGTATTAAGATATTTCTTGATGACTGATTCCACTACACATCAAGTTTGATCCTCAATAAACGGGGGAAAACCCTCGTGCCACACCTGTCACTTTTAGGAATTGAACTCGGGTCGTTAGACCCCTAACAGTGATTTGTAGTACTTGATAAGATAGCTTTTAAGCTTCATGTGTACTTGAATCTGCCTTTCATCTTTTCGGAGACTAAAAATACACTTTTTTTATGTCGTCTATTGGCAACCATTTGAAAGTATTGTGTATTACTCTCCCTCCAAAATGAAGTCGGCATTGGATCTTTGGTATCACTTGATTTTCTCTTCTGGCAATAGGGCAATCTTTTTATTGGATTGATTTTTCGTATCAAACTCGTTTTCAGACAAGACGTAAGTCTCCGTGATTTTATCAACGCCATCAATAATACTCCTTCAGTCTCAGAATATGTGTCTTAACTTTGTATTAACTTTATTTTAAGACATTTATTTTGGGATGTACTACTGGTGCGTTTTCCATGTAAAAGAACGATAAGAATGTTCAAGAACATTCTTGCCAAGTATCTATCCTGACTCTGTTTGAGATGCAGATCCATAGGCGACATGTCAGTACCTAATCGCCGATCCCTTCCAGGCTAAGTCACCTCGCAATGTCCCCGAGCCGCAATACTTGAACGCCCGAAAAGGACGGCGAGCACGGCTCCAGACAGCCAAAGCAAAGGTGAGCCACCGTCCATTATTGCACCAAAAGCACCAAAGCGGCCGCTGCTGTGCTTGCAGCTGCCGAGCTGATAATTAAGCATGGGTGCCGCGCGCGCATGGCGCTGGAAGCTTCTGCCCTTCCACTCCAGGCCGCCGCCGCCGCCGACGACGCCGTCCCTCCCTGCAACCCTGTCCCCGGTGGACAAGGAGGAGGACGTGCCACGGGAGTTCCTGTGCCCGATACTGGGCGCGCCCATGTCCGACCCGGTGATCCTGCCGTCGGGGCGGACGTACGAGCGCGCCTGCATCCAGGCCTGCGCGGAGCTTTCCGTCTCTCCACCTGGCGTGGAGGGAGACTCGCCGGCATCGGGTGGGGTGGTTCCCATACCCAACGACGCGCTCGGAGCGGCCATCCGGACTTGGAGCGCGCGGTCCGGACGCGCGCCGCCTGAGGCCCCTTCCGCCGATGCGGCACGGGAGGCCGTGCTACGCGCGGTTCCAACTCCGCGGCCCCCGGGCAGGTCGTCTTCTAACCTTTCCTGCTCCTCCAGGGCGTCCGCTGCGTCGACGTCGTCGTCGTCCTCCCGGTCGTCGTCAGAGATAACGGCGGTGGAGCAGCTGGACATGGCGTGCGCGAAGGAAACAAAGTCGTTGCGGGTTGGTGAGGGGGAGGAGGAAGTGGGCCAGTTATCAGTGAAGGCTGTGGGCGGCGGAGACGAGTGGGAGGTGGAGTCAGCGATGGCGGCGCTGCGACGGGCGACGCGGGAAAGCGCGCCGAGGAGGCGGGCGCTATGCGTGCCGCAGCTGCTCGCTGCGCTCCGTCGCGTGCTGCTGTCCGCGCGTCACTCCGCCGCGGCGCGCGCCGACGCCACCGCTGCTCTGGCCAACCTCTCCCTCGAGCCTGAGAACAGGGTGCCCATCGTCCGCGCGGGCGCCGTGCCGGCGCTGGTCGAGGTTGCCAGCTTGGGTGCTGCAGCCCCGGAGGCGTGCGAGCACGCGGCAGGCGCTCTGTTCGGCCTGGCCCTGCACGAGGGCAACCGCGCCGCCATCGGCGTGCTCGGCGCCTTGCCTCCTCTTCTGGCACTCCTTACCGCCGGCGACCAGGCCCCGCGAGCGCGCCGCGATGCCGGGATGGCTCTGCTCCACCTCTCCCTCGCCGCCGTTAACCAGTCTAAGCTCGCGCGCGCCCCGGGCGCCGCCAAGAACCTGCTCTCCATCTCCTCCGATTCCAACGAGCCGTTGCCCATCCGCAGGCTGGCCCTCATGGTGATCTGCAACGTCGCCGCCTGCGCTGAGGGCCGGACAGCGCTCATGGACGCCGGCGCCGTGGCGACGTTCTCCGTCATCCTTTCCAACGACGCACACAGGTCGGAGCTTCAAGAATGCTGCGTCGCGGCATTGTACGACATGAGCAAGGGGAGCCCGCGGTTCCGTGGGCTTGCCAGAGCGGCCGGCGCCGACCGGCCGCTCATCCTCATCGCCGAGCAAGCGGACCCGGGCGTTCACAAGGACATGGCGCGGAAGGCTCTGCGAGCAATGCTGGGCCTGGGCGACATCAACGGCGGAGGTCTTCATGATTTCAGCAACAGCGAACGCAACGACGATGACAGCGGCACCATGGCGTCGTCCCTGCCGGTCCGCCGCCGGCGCGCCGCGAGCTGGGGAGCTCCTCCTGCCTCGAAGCTGTCAAGTTCACACCACTGGCGATCAGTATGTATCGATTAGCTTTAGTTCTTGAGCTGGGTGTTGCTGTGTTGTCATCATTGCAGTGGATTCATGCAGTGCTCCATTTTACCTGCTTGGTCTGTAATTTTGAATGGATGTGAAATTAAAGACAATTGTGCAGTGGAATCTGGCGCATATGTTTGTGCTCCACTTTGTTTATATATATTTTTCCCTGAAAAGGCTTTAGATCTAGATCAAACCATCGGTACAGATATCCTAATAAAATATAAAGAAAATATACCTAGATCTCTAGGGCTGATCATCTTTTTTGCGGATAGAAGAAGATTATTCATGAACCCATCTATGCGTTGGATATACCTGCTCTACCCAGACAGGCGCATAAGTGGGAACCCCAAAGACAGGGTGCCTTCACATCAATATAGGTGATGCATATGTTTGTGCTCTACTTTGTTCATATGTTTATTTACAATAAAAGACTTAGATCTAGCTCAAATCAACAAATATCCCTAAAAAATGAGGAAAATATATCGAGATCTCTAGGGCTGATCATCATCTTTGCAGATACAAGTAGATTATTCACGATCTCATCTTTGTGTTAGATACACCTGCTCTGGCCTTGGTAAGCACGAGCGGACAAGTGCATAAGTGGGAACCCCGAGGCGGGGTGCTTTAAGATCATTGGAGATGTCGTATATGTTTATGCTCTACTTTGTTCATAAGTTTTTCATAAAAAGGCCTTTGGTCTAGATCAAACAAGTAGTATAGATATCCCTAAAAAGAATAAAGAAAACATATCAAGATCTTTAGGGCTAGTCATCTTCTTTGCAGATACAAGGAAGATTATTCATGAACTCATCTCTGGGTTGGATCTACCTATTCCAGCCTTTGGTGCGCATGCGTAGACATGTGCATAGTGGGAACCCTCCGAGGTGGGGTGCGTTAAGATCAATGGAGATGGCACAATCTGAGAAGTAGTTGAATGTGCGGCATCAGAGCATGTCCAACAGCAGCAAAAAAAATTAATGTCCTAAAAATGGTTTAGGTATGGATGGAGAAGGTTTTTTGGGCACCAACAAAATTTCTGCTTCTTTAACTGCCCTAAAACCGGTGCCCTAAAATTTGTCCTTCTTCACATAGCACACACATTTGAGCATATGCAATGTTATAAAATAATATCAAACTAGATGAATGGCCCATGCGTTGTTACCCTCATGTGTCATATACTACCATGTCCTAAAGTGAAAAAAATATGTCGCATCGCTTTGTGCCGTCGAGGATGGTTTTTTCCGCAAACTTAGGCACACCCACACACCGGATTCATTTAGTTGCACCCTTAACTTTGAATTGCATCGACAGATTTCTTGTGAGATTCTCTTCCGTAAACAAATAAAGCACAAAAATGAATTAATGGATAATCAATCCATCAAACTTAAGAGGTGGTAGAAGATGAAGTAGATGAGATTTCTCCACCCACGACCGGCATGTATGCGTGCATCCTAGAGATGTGGAAGGACAAAGGGAAATCGGAGCAACCTATGCCACCCAATTTAGGTTGCATGGCTACTAATGATTGGGGTGATGTGGGGGCACATATGCGCTGTAAATATCAATTAATGACTTGTAATGGGGTTTGTCTGTATAAGATATATAGATTAATCTGAAACGGATAAAACACAAATAGTACTTAATTTTTATATAGTTCATCAACTTGGAAATGGTGTCCTCCATTGATAGCAATGTGCAATGGCGGAGGGTACCTGGGTGGCGGCCGGATGAGTGATGGGAGGGAGGACATAGGCAAAGCATGGCTAGCGCCCGAGTGGAGTGGCTCTGTCCAGGAAGTCCTGGGTGACGCTTTGGGTGGTATAGTGGCGATATCGGTATTTGACTACACGGATAAAGAGCAAGGGTGGAGGGACAAAGTGAGAAAATCAGGGCTCCGGGTCGGGTCTTTGGGTGGGCTGGGGGTGTCGAAGCCCTACATGGCAGAGATCCTGTTGGTGCAATGATAGGCCCCTTATGTTTTGGAGTTTATTGACATAAACAGTATGGGACTTATGTGTTTGCTAGTGCACACAGAGTAACAGGTCCCTGAGAGATTGAGTCGTTTGATGCAAACGACGAAGATAATCTCGCTGAGTTGCAGCAAAGGTTATCACCGAAGGTGATGCTAACAAGAGTGACACCTAAAAATTGCTGAAGTTCAAGCAATTGGTTCGGTGTCTGTTCGAAGAAAATGACTGCGCTCGAGGAAGAATGAAGATGAAGTGAAGACATAGCATTTATTTCGTTGTTCTTCTTCTTTCATTGAGTCATAGGACCACCGTACTATTAAGAGGGGTTTAGCGTTTGAAACTTTGATTCTCTGATGCTAAACCCAAATCCTATGAAGGTTGTGAGAGAAATCTCTTTGTGTTCTGAGCAAATACTTGCCAGCAAGAGAATGTGATCTTCTTCGCTGCAAGAGATTTGTCTCGGCCCGAGGAGTTAGCATTACTTGTTCCTCAAGTAATGTTACCGTTGCTCCAACTCCGGCCATTGTGAACGTGTCGGTTGGCCATTGGCTGGGCCGAGTGTCCAAAATGGTCATTTCCTATCTGTGAAGGTTGCGGCTATAAATAGCTACCCCACGCCGGCTTTGTCCGGCGGCTGCTCCATTTGATTGTGAGAAGATTGTTGAGCAACCCACTCTCTAGGCAATTTGAGTTTAAAATCCACCGGGAGAAAAACCCTAGAGCCGAAGAATTAGATAGTGGTTCATGTTGGGGAACATTGCATGTGAAACAAAAAATTTCCTATGCTCACCAATATCAATCTAGGAGATGGACATCTAGGAGAGGAGAGATTGCATCTACATACCCATGTAGATCGCTAAGCGGAAGCGTTGAGAAACGCGGTTGATGTAGTCGAACATCTTCGCGATCCAATCGTGATCCGTCCCACGAACTCCCAATCCAAGTGCTGAACGGTCGGCACCTCCGCGTTCAACACTGCACTACTAGGGAAAACCCTAGTAGTAGTGTGGGTTTAAAGCCCACTAGTAGCGCGTGCTGCCGCGCTACTAATAAGGCGCTACAGCTATTACTTAGCAGTAGCGCGTGTGACACGCGCTACTGCTAAGACACATAGCGGCAACGCTTCTTCTCTCCCGCGCAGCTGCTAATCTAGCTAGTTGCAGCGTTTTTACTATCCATCGCTACTAGTATTCTTTTTTATTTTTTTATTTTTAGTGTATTTATACGCCGTTATACAAATTTTGGTACAATACCAATTATGAGGTTTATATCATTATGTCCATAACAGTGTGTCAAATGAAGGTGGATTAGGTTCAAGTGGAGGCAATATGTGGTGCATGTCAAAAGTATACTACTAATCCAAACTTGATCTTGTTTGGACTAGTAGTACTTTTGATGTGAACCACATGTTGCCTCCACTTGAATCTAATCCGCCCGCACAAGCTATTTAATCATCATCATAGTCATTACCACCAATAGTATTTATTTAATCACCATAGTCATAGTGTAGCACATAATCATCTTCAAACTCATTCTAGCTAGCTAATCACCACCAACACTAGATGCGGTAGCTATCTAATCACCACTAACACTAGCTAATAATAATCATCATAGTCATTACCACCAACACTAGCTATTTAATTATCATAGTCATAGTGTAGCACACCATCATCTTCAAACTCATTTCTAGCTAGCTAATCACTCCTGCTGCTCTCTCTTAGGTAAAATAACATAAAACATGTGTAGCTCTCCTCCTTCATCAAGTTGGAGCATGCAGATGAACCTGTCTCCTAATCGTGGGTTGTGCTTCTGATTGTTGCCCCCTAGTACTTCTCTGCGCTCCTCCATCACAAATTTGGTCCAGTCTTTCACTATTAAGAATTCATCGCTAATCCTGAATGCACTAAAGTGCATTGTATGATATCTTGGCCGTAAGCTAACAATACTCATGGTACCTTTAGTCTCGATCCCATGAGGCACAACATTCATCGGGAGTCCCTGTTGAAGAACATCGTGTGGTAACATACTTAGCAATGAAGTTTAGCTTAAAAAATAACGTATGGAAAAGATGCACTGAGGACAAATAGTAAAAATCCTACCATCTTTCTTAAATAGATGTGACCGTAGTTCATTACGAACACTATTGGTCGACGTTTTCAGTACTAACATTTCTAAGTGCATGAAGAAAATTTGTCTTGGCAGTATCAAGATCCGCAAGCCATGAAACATAATGACTTAGCTCCTCGCAGTTTAGTTCAGTCTCGAGACAGTAAGAGGTCTTGTCTACCAAACGCTGGACATGTTTGCTTGAACGGAAATAAGCTGACAATAGAAATTAGTTGTCAACTATTTTTGAATAAACAATATCAAAGACATAAATATGGTTGAGAAACTCACATAATGGTATAACTGGAGGCGTCTGCACATCGACCCAGATGTCGGTATTACCTTCAATATCATCTTTCGGAAGAATATCAAAGGTGATAACCATATCAGGCTCAAATGCATAAGTCTTGCATAGTGCTCGCCATGTTTTGCATCCAAAATAGGTGTAGTCGTTTGCGTTGTATAATTTTGCGTGGAAAATATAACCATGCTCGGTCTTGAAGTAAACTTTCTTTACCTCCATAGTATGAATCAAACATATCTTATCCAATACAAAACTCTTGCATGGCAGGGGATACGCTAGTAGAATAGTAAAAAAAATTATAAGTTGAAGCAAATGAAGCAGATATCATGCTTAATTACGAAAAAAGACTTGTCATTGTGAATTATTGTATCCACTTAGAAATTCTCGTCCAGCTTGATGCTGAAGCGCCTATCATCATCTAGGAAGATTCCGTCACGCAGGCCGCACTCGTCTTCACAGTATTTGTAAATACTGAAATCCTTTTCGTCGTCAGACATTTCCTATGTTCATAGTTGAAACATTAATTGAAAATCAATCGACGACAACTACCAGGATAATCAACACACAAATCTGGGACACTCGATATTTCCTACATATTCTGGCACAAGTCATGCCAAAATTCACGGGAAAATTCGGCATGACCTTTGCTAAAATAGGACATATCGAGCGCCTAAAATTTGTCGGAACGGAAATGAATCAACCTCCGGCAAAACATACACCACTCGGAGGTGTAACCTGCAAACATGACCGGCCACTTGGGCAAGCACATATCCTATTTGAGCAACACAAGATATACATTTCAAAATATCTTATAGGACTCAAATTAGCATGCATTCAATAAGCAAAAGTAAATCATCTCATGCGTCCGTACATCATCGAATATTATCACTAATACACCCCGAATAGTATCATACATATAACATCACTAATACAACTAAAACCCTAGCGCACGGCGGGTATCGGCGCGGGCGATGGACACCCGCAGAGAAGGAACCATCACAGGATCATAGCTCTAGTGAGATCCCTGGAGAACCTGCCAGGTATTGGAGAACCTGTGCTCCAACGCAAACAAGTAGCGACGGACGTGCGCGTCCTCCTCACTGACACGGTGACGCACCACCTCCGCGGGGTCCTTGAGCCTCTGGACCATCACTGGCCCACGCGACCGCCACCAAAGAAGGTTCGGGTCAACGACAGGCTGGCTCCTCACCAACCTGTGCCCCCCGGTAGGTAGCGCCTCCCAGTACCACCCCGGCGGAGCCCAGTCCCGGACATGGCCCATCTGGTGACGCAGGTGTCCTCCGCCGACTCGACGGCAAGGATGCGGGATAGGCATCACCGACGTCGATGCGGGAAAAATTGCTTTAACTAAAAAAATAACAACAAGTTCTTACTAACTAGTTCTATTAATTCAACCAGTTCTTACTAAAAATAAACTTACTATAAATAAAAATAAACTAGTACCTAATTAGTACCTAGTTCTTACTAACTAATTAGTACCTAGGAACTACTGCCCTAATTACCATCTAATTTGATGAACCTAGGGGTGGAAAGTGGTAGCGGATATTCCAATTATCCAACTGAAAAGTGAAATAAGTGGTCAAATTTTACTTGTTTTTACGATTCATCTTAGAAATTTGATTCGTTTCCACCCTTACATGAACCCTAACTAATTTGAGCCGCATCCGCATCCGATTCGTTTCCACCCTTACATGAACCCTAACTAATTTGATGCAACTAAAATATGAAGAAACCCTACGCAAAGGTAGGGGAGAGGAAGGAGTAGGCGTGCTCACCTCGGGTGCCTGCGACGAGGGAGGGGCAGGCGGCGTCGAGGTCAGGGTCGGGGCTCTGGCGCGCGGCGGAGGGCGGCATCGAGGTCGGGGTCGGGGGTGGCGTCTGGGGCGGCGTTGAGGTCGGGGGCGGGGGCGGCATTGAATCCGGGGTCGGGGCAGCGTAGAGGGTGTGCGGAGAGCGCGCGGCAGCCGACGGGCGACGACGGCGGCGAGAGCGGAGGAGTTGGATTTGGGGGAAGTGGCCGTGGGGAAGGACGAACCCCGTGGTTAAGTCAGATGTAGCAGTAGCGCATTCCAGAAAGCGTGCTACTGCTACGTTAGCTACAACATGTTCTGGGATACGCGCTACTGCTACTCCTTTCTCTTTTTCCCCCTTTTTCATTTATTTTTCTTCACATTTTATTTTTTTTCCTTTCACCTTCTTCTATTTCTTTCATTTTCAATTACCTTTCTATTTGCTTTCCATTTAATTTTATATCCTTTAGCAGTAGCGAGTTTAGAATAAAACGCGCTGCTACAAAGAAAGTAGCGGTAGCACGGTTCGATATAGATCGCTACTACTATGTGTAGCCTATCGGCTAAGCCGTGGTAATTTTACTAGTAACGTGTTTAGAATAAGGCGCGCTACTACTAGAACTTTATCTATAGCACGGTTTGCACAGGCGCGCTACTGCTACTTAGCACTAGCGTGCGTTTTTGATCCACGCTACTACTAAAGTTCTGTGTATAAGGTTTTGCCTAGTAGTCCTGATACATCTCCAACGTATCTATAATTTTTCATTCTTCCATGCTATTATATTATCTATTTTGGATGTTTAATGGGCTTTAATATGCTCTTTTATATTATTTTTGGGACTAACCTATTAACCTGAGGCCCAGTGCCAGTTTTTGTTTTTTTTTGCCTATTTTAGAGTTTTGCAGAAAAGGAGTCCAAACGGAATAAAACCTTTGCGATGATCTTTCTTGGACCAAAAGCAAACCAGAAGACTTGGATTTGTAGTCAGAAACGCCACGAGGCATCCACGAGGCAGGAGGGCGCGCGCCCACCCTCGTGGGCCCCTTATAGCTCCACCGACGTACTTCTTTCGCCTATATATTCTCTTATACCATAGAAACATTAGGGGGAGCCACAAAACCAGTTTTCCACCACCGCAACCTTCTATACCCGTGAGATCCCATCTTGGGGCCTTTTCCGGCGATCTACCGGAGGGGGAATCGATCACGGAGGGCTTCTACATCAACATCATTGCCTCTCCGATGAAGCGTGAGTAGTTTACCACAGACCTTCGGGCCCATAGTTATTAGCTAGATGGCTTCTTCTCTCTCTTTGATTCTCAATACAAAGTTCTCCTTGCTGTTCCTGGAGATCTATTCGATGTAATACTCTTTTGTGGTGTGTTTGCCGAGATCCAAGGAATTGTTGATTTATGAACAAGATTATCTATGAATATTATTTGGTTTTTCTCTGAATTCTTATATGCATGGTTTGATATCTTTGCAAGTCTCTTCGAATTATCGTTTTAGTTTGGCCTACTAGATTAATCTTTCTTTCAATGGGAGAAGTGCTTAGCTTTGGGTTCAATCTTGCGGTGTCCTTTCCTAGTGACAGTAGGGGCAGCAAGGCACGTATTGTATTGTTTCCATCGAGGAAAAAAAGATGGTGTTTATATCATATTGCTTGAGTTTATCCATCTACATCATGTCATCTTGCTTAAAGTGTTACTCCATTCTTATGAACTTAATACTCTAGATGCATGCTGGATAGTGGTCGATGTGTGGAGTAATAGTAGTAGCTGCAGAATCGTTTCGGTCTACTTGACACGGACGGGATGTCTATGTTCATGATCATTGACTTACATATCTTCATAATTATGCGCTTTTCTATCAATTGCTCGGCAATAATTTGTTCACCCACCGTAATACATGCTATCTTGAGAGAAGCCACTAGTGAAACCTATGGCCCCCGGGTATCTTTTCCATTATATTACGTTTCTTTTCCATTATATTACGTCTCTTTTCCATTATATTGCATCTCTTTAAATCTCGTTTACTATTTTGCAATCTTTACTTTCCAATCTATACAACAAAAATACCAAAAATATTTACTATATTATCTCTATTAGATCTCACTTTTGCGAGTGACCGTGAAGGGATTGACAACCCCTTTATCGCGTTAGTTGCAAGGTTCTTGATTGTTTGTGCGTGTACTAGGTGTTGTGCGTCGTCTCCTACTAGATTGATACCTTGGTTCTCAAAACTGAGGGAAATACTTACGCTACTTTGCCGCATCACTCTTTCCTCTTCAAGGGAAAAACCAACGCATGCTCAAGAGGTAGCGAACACACGTATGGCTTGATGACACCTTCACCTCCTTGATCCAGTGAGAGATGGTGAAGTAGTAGCTCGAGTCTTCCGGCAGCACGATGGCGTGGTGGCGGTGGTGGTGGTGGAATCTTAGCAGAGCTTCGCTAAGCACTATGAAGAGGAAGAGGGCTACGAGGGAGAGGGAGGGCAGCGCCGTGGCATAGATGGGTGTGGCTGCCCTCCCTCTACCCCTCTATATATAGGGGGAAGGGGGAGAAGAGGAGGCGCCCTAGGGTTTCCCTAGAAGGGCCGACGGCCACAAGGGGCAACCTTAGATGGGTTTTGGGTGCCCTCCATAGGAGGCTTGGCCCCCAAGGCAAAAGGGTTTAACAGCCCTAGGGGCCCCCACCTATTCTGCCTACGTGGGATGGAGTGAGGGGGTGCACACATCCCCTTAGTGGGCTGTTGTGCCCCCTCCCCTTGGCCCATGAGCCCCCACAACACTTGCTGGGCCCCCCGAAATCCCTTTCGGTCCTCCTGGTCATCACCCTGTAACCCCGTAACACTTCCGGACTCCGATGCCCTTCATCCTATATATCAATCTTCACCTTCGGACCACTCCGGAGTTCCTCATCACATCTAGGATCTCATCTGGGACTCTGAACAACCTTCGGTTACCACCATAACAACTCAACTGTACTTATATCATCACCAAACATTAAGTGTGTAGACCCTGCGGGTTCGAGAACTATGTGGACATGACCGAGACACCTCTACGGTCAATAACCAATAGCGGGACCTAGATGTCCAAATTAGTTCCTACATATTCTACGAAGATCTTTATCGGCCGAACCTCGATGTCAAGGATTCAGACAATCCCGTACGCAATTCCCTTTGTCTGTTGGTATATTACTTGCCCGAGATTCTATCATCGGTATCACCATACCTAGGTCAATCTCGTTACTGGCAAGTTTATTTACTCGTTCCATAATACAAGATCCCGTGGCTAACCCATTAGTCACATTGCTTGCAAGCTCATTTTGATGTTGTATTACCGAGTGGGCCCTGAGATACCTCTCCGTCATACGGAGTGACAAGTCCCAGTCTTGATCCATGCCAACTCACAGACACCCTCGGAGATACCTGTAGAGCACCTTTATGGTCACTGAGTCACATTGCAACGTTTGGTACACACAAGGCACTCCTCCGGTAGCAGTGAGTTGCATGATCTCATGGTCATAGGGACATATACTTGACGTGCAGAAAACGATAGAAATAAACTTGATACGATCATATGCTATGTTTATAGTTTAGGTCTTGTCCATCACTTCTCCTAATGATGTGATCCCATTATTAGATGACAACTCATGTCTATGGCTAGGAAACCATAACCATCTTTGAACAATGAGCTAGTTTGGTAGAAGCTCACTAGGGACATGTTGTTGTGTATGTAACCACACATGCATTTGAGTTTCCAGTCAATACAATTATAGCATGGATAATAAACAATTATCATGAACAAGGAAATATAATAACAACCACTTTATTATTGCCTCTAGGGCATATTTCCAATAGTTCAGCATCACTGGAATCTAAGTCTAGTACGCTCCGCCTATTACTCTTGAGAGCTGCAAACTCTCTAGACGGTTAGGTGTCAATTTCTTCAGAGACCAAGAGTGATTGTGGTTCTCAAAGAACAAGTTTGTAAAGGTTCGGAGATCACCTTCAAGTATCTACCAAGAGTAATCTACATCGGTTGACGAATCGATTGTCGAGGAGAATATGGTGAAGAGAGTTTATCTTTCGTGTTAACTCACAGCCCCTCCAACCATACATAGTCTTTGTGCAGAAGGACGAACTGGTCAAACAAATACCTTGTCGCCATCGAGCATATTCGGTTATCTCTGTCACCCATGTTTACCTTCGATGTATTTTCTGAAGGAAATATGCCCTAGAGGCAATAATAAAGTTATTATTTAATTCCTCATATCATGATAAATGTTTATTATTCATGCTAGAATTGTATTAGCCAGAAACATAATACATGTGTGAATACATAGACAAACATAGTGTCACTAGTATGCCTCTACTTGACTAGCTCGTAAATCAAAGATGGTTAAGTTGTGACGCCCGGATAATTAGGCTACAGTAATTCCACGCGAATGATGCCACGTCACCACGATTACTGCTGCTAAGCTATCGTTAGGACAAAACCAGTCCAAAATTCAAAATTCAAATTAATGATAACAATAAAAGTTTGCAAAAATTAAAACAAAAATGTTTGGATTGTACTAAATATTGCAAAGGTAATTATGGTGCAACAAACCCATTTTTATAAAATGCCTAAGTAATTTAAAATGATTTAAAACAGAAGAGTAAAATAAATAAAATGTATAAAAAAACAAAAGAAAAGGGACCCCCCCCAATGGGCCAACCAGCCCAGCTGACAGCCAGGCCAGCCCACTGGCCCAACCGGCCGACCCACCCCACTCCCTTATCCCCTCACACCCGCTAACCCTAACCCCCCGTCGCTCCACTTTCCCCCCTCTTGATCCAATCTGGATCGAGGAGACCCCCACTCCCTCGTCCCTCTCGCCCCTCCCCGATCTAGATCGGGGCTCACCCCCGACCGCACCTCGCCCCGCCGCCACACGTCGCTCACCG
>NC_057813.1:164961795-164962355 GCF_018294505.1 Triticum aestivum
CCTCTCACCAACGCCGTTGCCCGCCACCAGCCGGCGCCGGCGCCGCCCCTCCCGGACTCCTCCGCGCCCCTTCTCTCCCTCGCACGATGCCCGCCCCGACGCCGTGCTCCTCCGTCCCCTCTGCCTCCTCTCGATTTGGATCGAGGGGATCCGCCCCGACTTCACTACCGCACATCGCCGGAGCTGGCCGCCGACCTCGACCTCGCTGTGGCCTCCTCGTCCCCTCCCCGACTCGCCGGACCGATTCGCAGGCCGCCCGGAGCTCCACGCGCCTCCTCCTCCTCGCCGGTCCTCCCCGACCGTCCGCGAGCCCTCTGCCTAGACCCTACGCGCCACCCACCGTGAGCATCGCCCCTCTCCTCCCCCCTGCTTCGCTCTGTCGCTGTTGAGGTCGTCCCCGCGCTCGGTCGCCATGGCCGGAGCTCGCTCCGCGCTCGTCCTCACCCGAAGCCCCGTCCCTGCGCTCATCGCGTCGACGGCCGCGCCCTGGCCGTGCGCGCGCACGCGTCCGTGCACCCGCGCTGGTCTCGCCCCGTCCATGGCCGCGCCCCCTGCGTCCC
>NC_057813.1:164962365-164962948 GCF_018294505.1 Triticum aestivum
CACGATCCCCACTCGCCCCTCCCCGCTACGCTCTCCGCCCCCTCTCCCGCTCGATCTGGAGCCGCCGCCGCCCGTCGCTGGCTCACCTTCCCCCCCTTGCTCCTCTTCCCCGGCCTGATCTGGATCGGGAAGGGGGGGAACGAACCCGGCGACCCCGACGCCATCGCCCCGGTGCCTCGCCGCCCTACGTCGCTACCACTGCCGACGCCGTTGCTTGCCGCCCCGGCCCCGTCACCGACCCGCGCCACTCGCCGGGCTGCCCCTCTCTGACCTCGTCGCCGTCCGCCTCCCCGCCGGCCTGCTTCCCCTGCGTCGTCGTCGTCCCCGGCCCCCTCCACGAGCTCCGCCGCCTCGACCTCCTCCTCGCTGGTCCTCCCCGACCGTCCCCGAGCCCTCTGCCTAGACCCTACGCGCCCCCCCAACGTGAGCATCGCCCCTCTCCTCCCCCCTGCTTCGCTCTGTCGCCGTTGAGGTCGTCCCCGCGCTCGGTCGCCATGGCCGGAGCTCGCTCCGCGCTCGTCCTCACCCGAAGCCACGTCCCTGCGCTCATCGCGTCGACGGCCGCGCCCTGGCCGTGCGCGCG
>NC_057813.1:164963021-164970324 GCF_018294505.1 Triticum aestivum
CGGATTCTGGCGCCCCGCCTCGCCCCTGGTGGCCTCGCGTGTGGGTGCCCCTTCGCCCGCACCGCCCGATCGGGCGCACCCGATCCGCTAAGGCCTAGTGGCCCTATGACAACGGGGGCCCACACCCAGAACGGTTTAAAAAAAGAGAATTAAAAATAAAATTATTAAATAAAAATAAAAATGATTAATAAAATTAATTATTAATTAATTAATTAACTAATGAATTAATTAAGTTAATTAATCCGGTTTAATTAATTTAATTAACTAGTTAAATTTAATTAAACTGTAATTAGATTAACCTAAACCCTAATTAACCTAATTAGAGGATGACAGGTGGGTCCCCCCTGGACCCACATGTCAGGTTGACCAAGTCAACTCTGTTGACTGCTGACATCAGCATGACATCATGCTGATGTCATAAATCCATTTTTTCGAATTAATTAATTAATTAATTAAATTCCAGAAATTAATAAAATCTTTAGAAAATCATATCTTTTAATCCGTAACTCGGATTAAAATATTTTCAACATGAAAGTTGCTCAGAACGACGAGACGAATCTGGATACGCAGTCCGTTCGTCCGCCACACGCCCCTAACCTATCGAACTCGCAACTTTTCCCCTCCGGCTCCGCTGCCCGAAAACACGAAAGCCCGGGGATATTTTCCCGGATGTTTCCCCCCTTAACCGGCATCACCTCATACCACATTAGGGCATGCCTAACATCGTTACTTGTCATGTCATGCATTGATATGCATCTATTTACATGGTATTCATTATTTCTTCCCCCTCTTCTCTCCGGTAGACTATGAGACCGATGCTGCTGCTGCCCAGTTCGACTACGGAGTTGACGACCCCTCTCTCTTGCCAGAGCAACCAGGCAAGCCCCCCCCTTGATCACCAGATATCGCCTATTCTACTCTATACTGCTTGCATTAGAGTAGTGTAGCATGTTACAGCTTTCTGTTATACCTATCCTGATGCATAGCATGTCCTTGTTACTACTGTTGTTACCTTTACCTGCAATCCTATATGCTTAGTATAGGATGCTAGTATTTTCATCTGTGGCCCTACATTCTTGTCCGTCTGCTGTGCTATACTATCGGGCCGTGATCACTCGGGAGGTGATCACGGGTATATATGATACATGTGGTGACCAAAGACGGGTCGGCTGGTGGAGCACCCGCGAGTGGATCTTTGTGGCGGAGCGACAGGGCAGGTTGAGTCCGCCTAGGAGAGAGGTGGGCCTGGCCCTGTTCGGCGTTCGCGGATACTTAACGCGCTTAACGAGATCTTGGTATTTGATCTGAGTTGGCTACGAGCCTATACGCACTAACCAACTACGTGGGAAAGATATGGGCACTCGGCGTCGTGGTATCAGCCGAAGCACTTCGTGACGTCAGTGACTGAGCGACGCACGCCGAATTGGACTGGAACGCCACTATGCTAGGTCTGCTTTCGGCCGCCCACGCAATGTGCAGGTGTGCTCAGGGCGATGGGCCCAGACCCCTGCGCGCTTAGGTTTAGACCGGCGTGCTGGCCTCTCTGTTGTGCCTAGGTGGGGCTGCGACATGTTGATCTTCCGAGGCCGGGCATGACCCAGGAAAGTGTGTCCAGCCAAATGGGATCAAGCGTGTTGGGTTATGTGGTGCACCCCTGCAGGGAAGTTAATCTATTCGAATAGCCGTGATCTTCGGTTACAGGATGACTTGGAGTTGTACTTTGACCTTATGACAACTAGAACCGGATACTTAATAAAACACACCCTTCCAAGTTCCACAAACAACCCGGTGATTGCTTTTCCACAGGGCGACGAGGGGAGGATCGCCGGGTAGGATTATGATATGTGATGCTACTGGAGAGGCTACTTGTGATGCTACTGGAGATGCTACCTGGAGATGCTACTTGGAGATGCTACTTGGAGGACTTCAATCTACTCTCTTCTACATGCTGCAAGACGGAGGCTGCCAGAAGCGTAGTCTTCAACAGGATTAGCTATCCCCCTCTTATTCTGGCATTCTGCAGTTCAGTCCACTGATATGGCCTCCTTACACATATACCCATGCATATGTAGTGTAGTTCCTTGCTTGCGAGTACTTTGGATGAGTACTCACGGTTGCTTTCTCCCTCTTTTCCCCCTATCCCTTCTACCTGGTTGTCGCAGCCAGATGTTGGGGCCCAGGATCCAGACGCCATCGTCGACGATGACTCCTACTACATCGGAGGTGCCTACTACTACCTGCTGCCCGCTGACGACGACCAGGAGTAGTTTAGGAGGATCCCAGGCAGGAGGCCTGCGCCTCTTTCGATCTATATCCCAATTTGTGCTAGCCTTCTTAAGGCAAACTTGTTTAACTTATGTCTGTACTCAGATATTGTTGCTTCCGCTGACTCGTCTATGATCGAGCACTTGTATTCGAGCCCTCGAGGCCCCTGGCTTGTATTATGATGCTTGTATGACTTATTTATGTTTTAGAGTTGTGTTGTGATATCTCCCCGTGAGTCCCTGATCTTGATCATACACATTTGCGTGCATGATTAGTGTACGATTAAATCGGGGGCATCACAAGTTGGTATCAGAGCCGACTGCCTGTAGGAATCCCCCTTCTAACTCCTTGGCCGAAGTCGAGTGTAGACATTGCAAAACTTTTACTAACATGGCTGTGTGTCTTATGGGCACACGTCGCCATTGGGTGGTAGTAGGATCTTTTACTCCTCGACCTTTACTCTGGGACTCTAATCTCTCCTCTATTCAGGTTAAATGATTTTTGCTAAATCTAACATTAGGATCTCGTTATCACTTTCACTCGGAGAGCCTCTTATTAATGATGATCGTCTGCGGCACGTGAAGACCCTGAGGATACTCTTCGCTGTTAACCCGAGAACTTATGTTCATCGCATTTGCAATTCCCCTTCCACTGTCAACCCTTATGGATAACTACTTGCAGTTGTTATTCTTACATTCATCCCTAGTTGGTCTTGTTATTACCAGATACCTCGAAACACTCGTCGTTGTTTCGATAATCCTTTGAGCTTACCGCCTTGCTGTTCTTTGTCACTTGAATACCCCTATGGATAATTCTCGCACTTCGAGTATCCGCTCATCCCCCAATTGTTCATGTGTTTCACAATGGTCTTTAAAATACTATTCGATCCCCCAAAAATCCTTAGTAGCTTATTGCTCTGTCATACTTGTCTACTTGCATGATGGATGCTTTCCATATGTCTGGCAATATTCGTTAGTATCCTTAGGCATCGTCATTTTGATCCTTTTGATTCAACATGAGTGCGAATGCACGCAATCATCAGTTGATCCTTTTAAATTATCTTCCCGGCTCAGACGTCATTTTAAACAAGAGTTGGTTCTCAACCAATCCAAATGCCGTCGATAGTACCCCTAAGGCTATTCAACTTATCCACCCCTAATCAGAACATTGCTTCTATTCCCTTAATTTGGAAATCATAATTCCTTTGCATTTGAGCTCTGGATTAGTTAGTTGTTTCTATAATCTAATGCCCTTGCATTGTTACTTCCTCTGATTGTGTGCCGATGCTCACATCAGCTCTGCTATGGATCGACAGATCCTTTAATGTGTTTTATCCAACATTGTCCTTCATATTCAATAACCTTGTGAGCCTTCCCTTGGATACATAATGCCTTTGGTAAATTGTATCATCTACCTTCTCAACCTTGCTCTGCTTTCGAGCTTGTGATATTTACTCTTGAAACTTGTGGTATATGTTTCTAAGAAGCCCCATTGGGTTGAACCTATACCTTCCTTAAAAACCATATGAACCGGAAGGTTTTGACAAGTCAACCCTTCTAGTGTTTAGCAGATAATTTTCTACCATACAACTTCTTTGAGAACGAGAAGTGAATGGAAGGTTATGCATTATGGAAGTGGGAGTCGACCTTGAACTTTGTGTTCATGCCCATGGACACGATGTAGATCTTATCATTAAAGCTTCTCTTAAATTAATTATTCCCTTAGTATAAGTACATCTTATATCTGGGATCTGGCCTTTTGCAATCGTGGTTCCGACCATGATCTCCTTTAAATACCATTTCTCGTGCAAGTTTAAGCACTTGTCTTCTACAGAGTAATACCCCAGTCCAACCTCTACTTTGATTTGTCGTCGAGTATTACCCCCTTGGTATCTCAAGAATATCATGGGGCTGCATAACTTATTATGGGTTCTTCATCAACTATTATTTCTCACAGATTCCAATTTTCTCGGGTTCTGGGTTGTCGTCAATCGAGAACAACGATTCCACATTTTGGTTCGATAACCCTAAGTAATTTTCGTTGCTTACGATTTTATTAATCCTTTAAGTCTTTCCTAGCCTGATCGGCTAAATTTTAAACCGTGCTACCTGGTCCTCCTTTTCGGAGCACAATTTTCGATGATGAGCTAAACTTACGTCGATCTTCCTCGTCATATCAGTTCGCCTTGAACAACAAGCTTGATTTCAAGTTTGTGTCCTACCCATGGTTCCAATAACCTTTCACTTCATTATTCCTTTGACTTGATGTCATCACTGATTGATTACATCTTCATGAAATCTCTCGACAAATGTGTCATGATTATCATCAACCTTATGAGCTCTTCCAGGATATCAATTGAGTTCATGATGAGAAATACCATCCTTGCCCCTGATGATTTGTGTTACCTTTGACCACTTATTTGCCTTCCGTTCAACACAAAATTGTTCGTGTTTTGAGTTATACCTTGAGATCCCTACTATCCAGCATTTGTTTTTCCTTACCTTGGAGTATTACCATCTTTTAATATCAAGGATGTGGTGAGGATTGCTCCACCTCTTAAGAAATTCTTGGTATAGTGATACTTCTCACCATCATCATTCTTTCTTGGTCCTCGGTTGATTCCAACCGGGGTACCAACAAGTGAACTATGCTGTTTGGATTCTGTACTTCTAGCAACCCTATTGCTTTGAAGTTAATGGTCAACCGTTCATTCTTAGACTATTGATTATTGAATCACCATTCTGACATTGGTCGTGTAGCCCAACCCATATTTCGGGCGCACCTTTCAAAAATGTTTAATTGTGTATGTTGTCCTCGAGCATGCTTCATTATATCATTTGATCGGACAAATGCTATCTCCTTATCCACATAATTGAGGAGATGCATCTTTTTGGATACCTCGTTGAATTATCGCTGAGTCCGTCAGCCACTTCCTCATCCTCTCCTTGGTTTAATGATGAACTCTGGTTTCGGAACTTGCTTCCATAGTTCATTTCCTGAGAATCTTGAAATGTCTTTTCGTCTATTTGTGTTGCACCTTTTCTTCTCGGACATCCTGAGTCTGAGGTATCATGACACCAACCGGATCTGAATCTCGGTCAGATATGATGGTTGGGACAACTTTCCAGGAGTTATGATGTTGGTCCTTTGATGACCCAGTAATATGATGTCATGCCTAGCACCCCCCCCGGCTGGAGGACCTATCATTATAATTTCTTTTGCAAGGATAACCATTCTTCCTGGAGGAAACTGTAAAACTTATTTTATAAGTTGCTCCTGATGGATCATTTGTGTATCCAAAGTCAGACCCTTGATTGAAACACCATATCATTGCTACCTCGAAGCATGACTATGATACCCCGCTCATCAACAAGAACATTGGAGGCGCGATGCTAAATGTTTCTTGGTCAGTTATCCAAACACAATTGTATGGGTAACATCTTGATTAATCCTTGCCTCTTTATCTGAATGGTCGGGTACTTGCTCTCCTACCCTGTGTGCCATGTTCTGCTTGCCCATGAGAAGGATATACTCCTAATAATTCTATGTAATCACAATTTTTCTTTTCATTGGTCTGTTTAATCTGATAATCATGTTTTCCTTTCCATTCTTTTGTTTAACCTTTCCTGTAATCTGACTTAGCTGAGCAGAAATAATTCCCTGCTTAGGTAAGCACCTTGTGGTACCACTCTGTCTGTAAGACCCTGTTACTATTGTTGATGACATTTCGGTAACCACCTATGGGTGAGAACTTTGCCAATTGGTTCGCCTCATTCAACGAGTAGGAAAATGTTTTCTCTTTGTTCCTCGTCCTTGGTACCGACATTGTTGCCGACATAGCTGAAAAGCTATCCACTGACATGCCTCCCTGTCGCGGCTGTGCAAGATGTCACCACCTTTCCTACTTTCAACCCACATGTTGGGCCCATAACCCACAGATCCACTGGATCGAAACTTGACTCTCCTTTATAATCCGGATTCTAATGTATCCTTTGCACCTGGCTTCGTATGTGATTCATGAGCTGAATGTTATACCATTATTCATCGTGGAATCAAACACCATGTTATTCTCGTTGTTCAAACCCCCAATCCAGCTTCTGTCTAGTCATCGAATGTTTGCCTACCCGTTTGAAACTTTGGTACCATCGTATATTGCACTCAACGAATTCATTGAAATACAACTCGTGGGGTACCTTGTGTATTTCCCATTGAGTTCACCGTTAGATGCCCAGCTCTGTGGAGATGCGTTCTTCCAGAGTTTTTCCCCTTGGTCGCGTTCGTAGGATGATGGAGATCCCGAAGAAAGGATGACGACTTGATCATGGTGACTTGAAGCAGAGAAATGAAGACATCAATGAAAGGGATCAACCTCATCGAAAGGGCAGCCAAGACCGAGAAGACTCGTTAGAATTTCGAAATCAAATCTTTCCCCCTTACACTACCACGTAAATCTCGGGACGAGATTTCTTGTAGTGGAGGAGAATTGTGACGCCCGGATAATTAGGCTACAGTAATTCCACGCGAATGATGCCACGTCACCACGATTACTGCTGCTAAGCTATCGTTAGGACAAAACCAGTCCAAAATTCAAAATTCAAATTAATGATAACAATAAAAGTTTGCAAAAATTAAAACAAAAATGTTTGGATTGTACTAAATATTGCAAAGGTAATTATGGTGCAACAAACCCATTTTTATAAAATGCCTAAGTAATTTAAAATGATTTAAAACAGAAGAGTAAAATAAATAAAAGGTATAAAAAACAAAAGAAAAGGGACCCCCCCAATGGGCCAACCGGCCCAGCTGACAGCTAGGCCAGCCCACTCCCTTATCCCCTCACACCCGCTAACCCTAACCCCCCGTCGCCCCACTTTCCCCCTTCTCGATCCAATCTGGATCGAGGAGACCCCCACTCCCTCGTCCCTCTCGCCCCCCCCCCCGATCTGGATCGGGGCTCACCCCCGACCGCACCTCGCCCCGCCGCCACACGTCGCTCACCGCCGTCCTCCACCTCCTCCCCGTTCCTGGACCGGGAAGT